>NC_090730.1:74201429-74213929 GCF_036898095.1 Palaemon carinicauda | reverse complement strand
ATATATATATATATATATATATATATATATATATATATATATATATATATATATATATACATGTATATATACATACATGTATATATATACATATATATATATATATATATATATATATATATATATATATATATATATATATATATATATATATATATATATGAATGATTTCTGTAGAAATTTTCTTTTATTTTTCTCACCAACTCTATGATCATGTTACAAACACCTTGGTCATGACCATGCGAGCATGTGGTAAATTGGGAAAGACTTTGAGACTATTCGTGAGAGTTTTGATTGCAACAACACTCTTCAATAATTTTGATTATTTTACTATTTTAGCCATACACCGTCAGATGCATGTAGCCTCTCAACAAAATAAGCCCTCGCGATTAATGTATTGACGGTTTATTCAAAGAAAGCTAATATTTTCGATTAAGAAACATCCCTTACTGCAGTTTGGTGACCTTTACTCTGCTTGGGTTGTGCTATAAAACATTGCAGCAGGAAATGTGAAAAAAGAATCTATTGATGTCAATATCAGTTATTTCAATTATTTTGAGAACTCAAACAATATCGGAGAGAAGATTGACCACCAAAACGCACCGCAGTATGGAGTTGGTTGACGTAAAAGAACCAACCACCAGTTCCTTGTACAATTATTAGGTGCCACTTGGAGAAGGAGAAGGTTTTTTGATCATAGGAACAGGAATAGAAAAACTTCTCGTTAATGAACATTTTTGTGCTGCCCACCCTAAAACAATTGAAGCGACTACCATGGTGAAATGGACAGCAATAATTTCATCAATTGGTTGAAGCTGTGCTTGTACTGTAGCATTGAAAATGCCCTCTAGAGAGCATTTGAGCAGGTGTGTGGCCATCTATGAGTGCAATTTGCTGGAGAGGTGCGCCATCTGGAATCGTTGCAAAGTTATAGAGGCCCGACAGTGAGAAAGCCTCACCAGGAGCTAGGTGAGCCATCTGTCTTAGTTATTTATAATGCTCCCTGCCACACCCAGATAACGGAAGAGAGTCGCTGCCTCGTCAGCACTACCATAAAAACCAAATTTCTGATGTGGTTAGAGTCCCACCAAATACTAACACACAATAAGCGAATCAATTACACTACTTCTTTTGTGCAAGCAGAATCGTCCCAAATCACAGTACAAAGTAGAATATGTGATATGTGAATGGAGTCATGAAGTTGCTGACCTCCCCCGTGCACAACCAATTTTGGGGGTATATGAAAAACACATTTCCTCCTCGCTACAGAGATTTACCAGGGCAGACCTTAATCCAAGACTGAAGAAGCAATGTTCCGTTCAAGAAGAGATTATGAAGGCAGAGGCAATGAATATTGGTCCTCTGATAACATACATGAAACTGTTGATCCAACTATTAGTGACATAGAGAGCATAATGCATGTGTATTTCATACATGCTCTCTCTCTCTCTCTCTCTCTCTCTCTCTCTCTGGCACCAGTAATAGAAAACCTTTTTAAGCTGGTCCTTACATGGTTCATATTGTTAAAGTTTTTATGTCATTGATATGCTCAACCATTTGTGCATATGCTCAAGGTGTTACGTTAATAAACCAGTCATGTCTAGCCCGTCTAATCACACCCTACCATATTGGTAACCATGGAGTGACCAGCGGCTCACCACTTTCCCACTCATTGCTGACTCTACACTTTGACGATTGCGACATCACCCCCCAGAACTTGACTCTTCTCTCCACACTTTATCAATGAAACTGCTGCTCTTCACAAGTGAAAAAGCATTTGCCTAGTTTCAGCACGCCAAAGTTCAGCTTTGCATCAAGGGCGTGTCTCACTCTTGCACCAAAGCAGACTATGACCTCACGGCGATCACTGAGGACACTTTCCTGGATATCTATGATTGGCTTTGCAACCAAGGGGATACTCCAATAGAGCATTATACTCTCAAAACATATCTCTAAGAGTAGTACTCACTATCGCCAGCAACCCATATAGCCAAGATTTCCCATCTCTCTCAACAACAGTTGTGGGACCAAAAGGCTTTGCGTGCCCTAATGGAAATGACCAGTATTGCTTGCCTGCAACCTATCCCAGACAGCATTTCTCAAGAACTGAAACTTCTTTGTGCCTTTTGGGTACAACGCCTACCTTGTATGCGCCGCCTCCCCGATGTCATTACCTTGCCCATGAAGGACCTGATGACCATAGTCGACACCCTTACGGACAGCCACTTCACCACTTTTGAGACTTCCATCATTGTTTCCACTCCAGACTAAGAAGACAAACATTCAACACAGAACGGAACTAATGTAAATGGGGTAAGACACAGACGCCTTCCCCATTACATACCCATCACCCAAATACCCCTCCCCTCGCTCATACCACAAACAACGACCTCTCCCGGCACTTACTGGCTCTCATCAGCACAAGGTTTGCTACTACCACTCCAGATTTAAGACTGCTGCTAGGAAATATGCGGACCATTGTAAGTGACCAAAATAAAAGCTTATAAGTAGGCCATCTTTTGTGGTGGTGGCATAATATTTGCTTTCCCTGGGATGCAGGTATTGATATGCAGTTTTTGGTAGAAACTAGTGTATTCCATTCGTTTCTAAGAATATAATTCTCGAGAACACAGCGTAGTTAATCTAAGCCTGCTGATGTCTGACAGATTGCTGCCAATGTTTGTGAAATCTTCACTAACAGGTATGAGACACTAAAACTATTATTTAGGAGCACCAAATACTATAAGAAGATTCTCGTTCCTAACGTAACATTGCCAATAATTGATGCAGACTTCTCCACCCATTTTCACCTCTTGGTTGATGAGGCACATTAGCTATTAGTCAACGCAGACTCGTACTCGTTGACATTTCTTCAATGCATATATGAAACCTTGTGTCAAAATTTCTTTTATTTTCATAGTTACTGGGTAATTAGTAAAAGTAACTCAATAAACCCAAAACATTGATCCCTACAAGAAAATGCAGTATACTTCTATTATCGTAAATGTTCATACATATCACATTTTAATATAAAACAAATTGGGAACAATGGTATCTGTATATATTCCATGAATCACAAGATAAAGTATTACACGGTATTTACATCCTCCGACCTTCAATGCTACCACAAACCTCAGAGAGAGTACACATTTGAGTTAGACCTCTGACATTCACTGGCTTTTACATGTTTTTTTCTTGGTTTTGGCAAAAATTCATCATACCAAAGTGGAAAAGGCAATATCTTCATCTTGCTGACATAAGGAAGAAGAAGATTCGCTCTAATAAGAGTTCAGAAGTGGATAATATCGGCAATATTAGCGTAGTTAGTGAAGGAGAGATTTGATGAAAGAGCAACCATCTCGCCTAAAGAAGCTAGATATTGAGCAAAGGTATCTTCATTAATAATTGAATTATGATAAATAACATTGTTTTAATCTATTAATATCCTAAAAGGAACATAAAATTCATATTAATCATGTTTTATTAATATTTTCTCTGTAAAAATACAAAGAAAAACTTTGAATGCATGTATCTCAAAACTATACTTATTAACGTTCAAATTTTATCTTATCTCTTAGTTTTAAAGATGCGTCCAAGAGGAATCGTCAATTTCAACATCGAGCTAATATAAAGAAGAAAAAAATTTACTCTAATAAGAGTTCAGAAGTAGGTAATATCAGCGATAATAGCGGAGTTAGTGAAGGAGAGAATAATGAAGGAGCGACTGTCTCGCCTAAAGAAGCAAGATATTGAGCAAAGGGATCTTCATTTATGATTGAATTATGATAAATAACCTTGTTTTGGTTTATTAATATAAAAAAGAACATAAAATTCATAATAGTAAGTATGTATTAATATTGTCTTTGAAAAAATACAAAGAAAAACTTTGAATGCCCATATCTCAAAACTATACTTATTGACCTTCAAATTCTATCTTCTCCCTCAGTTTTAAAATCATAGTATTGAAATTTGACATATAACTTAGAGAGACATTATAAAACAATCAAATAGAACCAATTTTGTTCACATTTTCTTTTTATTTTTTTCTGATTTATAAGGTTTATTTTCCTACCATAACGAAAAAATTCCTATCTGGCGTAACAAGGACTTTAGAAAAAAAATCTCTATTCTATTCATCGGTTTTAAAATTCAGTATCAAGGGAGGAGATAGAATTTAAAATAGAAAAAAAAAACTAATTTTCAGGACAAATCCTCCTGGCATCGCAAAACTGAAGGTCAGACACAAAAATCCTATGCAGTTTGGAGATGTCCTAGGTCAGCTTATTAAGTGGTCTGAATATTAAAGTCCTGTCCTTAAAAACAGCATTAGCCGGGCGGGCCCCTTAAACTTCACCAAATGCCAATAGTTCCAACCAAGCATGGTATATATCACCATATATACCAAAATGGATCACTATCACCTCACAGAAATTGCTGACATTACCTCCTACTTGCACAAAGCGAAAATGTTTTCCACTCACAACCTCTTGAAGGGGTATTATCAGGATGCTATGAATCCAGAAGACATCCCCAAGACCGTCACATGCACATGCACATTCAGTCACTCCAATTTTGGCCTTCATTATGTTGGAGCCACTTTTCGACATTTTATGTATGGTATCTTAGGGGACCTCCCATTCTGCTTCTGTTATATGGATGACATAACTGTGTTCTCTTCCTTGAAAGAGGAACACCTTCATCACCCACGCACTATTCTTGACCGCCTACAACAGAACGTCCTTGCATTGCAGCACGCCACTTAAGTAACATACGTAGGGGACCATTTCACTCTTGAAGGTACGCAGCCCTCCCAGAGAAAGTATCAGCTGTTCAGAATTTCCCACGCCCTTGACCGTCAAGGTACTGTAAGAATTCTTGGGAACGATGTATTAGTATCATCGGTTCTTGCCAGTCATTGCTAACACTCTTGCCCCATTCTACACTTCTCTCAAAGGTAGGCCAAAAGACCTGCAGTTAGGACCCCTTTATGAAGCGATCTTTTGCAATGCAATTAATGCCCTATTAACTGTGGTTGCTCTCACTTTTTCGTGCTCCAAGTTCCTCTCCTTCTCTTCACCGATGAGAGTGATGTCGATGTTGGTCCAGTAAGGTAGTAGGTTGGCCAGGGCACCAGCTGCTTGTTGAGATACTACCACTAGAGAGGTATTGGATCCTTTGACTGGCCAGACAGTAATGCATTGGATCACAGCTTATTTTTTCTTTGTCTACACTTACGCAAAATAGTCTGGCCTATTCTTTACATATTCTCGTCTTTCCTCATACACCTCAAAACAATGAGATACTTGACACTTCTTCACTCAAGGGGTTAATTACTGTACTGCAATTTGTTCAGTATACTGTCCTCTTGGTAAGGGTAGAAGAGACTCTTTAGCTATGGTAAGCAGCTCTTCTAGGAGAAGGACATTCCAAAATTAAACCATTGTTCTCTAGTCTTGGGTAGTGCCATAGCCTCTGTACCATGGTCTTCCACTGTCGTGGGTTAGAGTTCTCTTGCTTGAGGGTACACTCGGGCACACTGTTCTATCTTATTATTATTATTTTTTCTTCCTCTTGTTTTTTTGAAATGGTGTGTTGGGCAGGCTTAATAGAAGGGCCATGGATGCCTGGTGGTTTATCAAGAGGTTGTCTTTTCCTTTTTCTGATTCTTTTTCTTCTCAAAACCATCCTTACTGTCTTCCCTTCAGTTGAAGTGGCTATCCTGGAGGGTATTAAGTCTTACATGGTGTATCGGGTCCTCCATGTTGACCAGTTTTTCCGACTTTTTACTAGATTTTAAGTATGATGTCTCTTTTTGTATTTCTATTAATTCTTATGCTGTCTGGAGACATTGAGCGAAATCTGGGACCAGTGTGTCCTAGATTTCTTCAATGTCGTCTTCTGTATTGCAATATTCGTGGTCTTCATGCAAATATCCAAGACCTTACAGTTGCGTCCAGACAGTATGATATTCTTTTGTGCTCAAAAACTTTGGTTTCTAATATGAGGCACTCATCTGAGCTCCTTATAACTGGTTTTAAGTAGCCAATAATGTTGAAACGTGATGCCATCCCTAGGGCCAGGGGAATGGCGGTGTATATTAGGACCGAGTACCCTGCTTCTCATAAGTCCTGCTATCAATGTGGATGTCATGAGATTCAGGTAATAAAACTCTGTGGCAGGCATAACAACAGCTTTTCTTTGTGTTCGATCTACCGGAATCCAGACATGGATGACTCTATCTTCGATTGTCTTCTTACCATTATGGCTAAGATGCAAGATGATAGAAAGGCTTCTTTTGTCTTTGTTGGTGATTTTAATGCTCACCATAGAGAGTGGTTAAGATCTATCTCTCCTACCGAACGCCATGGCTTAAGAGCTTTAGACTTTGCCTCTGAATCAGGCTGTGAGCAAATCATAAATGAAGCTACTCACAGGTCTGGTAATTGCTTGGACCTCGTATACACTGACTCCCCTGGCATTATAACCAGTAATGCTGATTCTCCAGTCGGGATATCGGATTATGCCTTAATTTCATTAGTAGTGAAGACTGAACAGCCTGTCCCTGATATATCATACTCTTGTAAAATTTATATGAAATCCCAAGCAGACTGGAATGGGATTTTGCATGATCTTTTGTGCTTGAATTGGTTGTCCCTTTGAATGAGAATCTAGTCAACATAATTGATAGGCGTATCCCTTCTCGTGTGCTAAGGTACCGAGTGAAGGACAAACCGTGGTTCAGTGATGATTGTAGATGTGCTTATTTGGAGAAGCAAGAGGTCTATCACCTTTGGAAGAGTAACAGATCAGATTTGTCCTGGAACAACTATACTCAGCTTCCAGCTTTTGCTCAGAAAGTTTTTGCCTCAACTGAAAAGGAGTACAATTTAACCATAAAAGAAACACTTTCTGGTACAACTCAGGAACATTAATGGTGGTCTACCCTTAAATCTGTACTCTTTGGTGTAGATGCAACAGTTCCTACTTTACTTAAACTCAATGTCCAAAGGAAAAGGCAACCCTTTTAAATGATGTTTTTGACAGTAAACAAAGTAATGAAAAACTTGAACTTCCTCATTCCAGTTTTCCTGAGGCTAAACTAACTAGTATAGCTTTTCGATCTCGTGAGATTAAAGCTCTGTTGATGGACCTTGATGCTTATTGAGGTGTAGACCCAAATGGTATTTTTCCTTGGTTTTTTATAAAGACAGCAGATTTCTTAGCTCCAAAGTTATCTGTTATTTTGCACAAGTTAGCAAGAAGAGGAGCTTTTAGCACTTGCTGGAGAATTGGTAATGTTACTCCTCTATGTAAATGAGTTTGTGGTAGCTCGAGTCCTACTGATTACCGCCCAATTTCCATAACTCCCTTATTATCTAAAGTTTTTGAATGTCCTATGGCAAAACGTCTTATTAGGTTTGCTGAAGGTAATCATCTACTCCCTAGTTTGCAATTTGGTTTTCGTAAAGGCCTTGGAGCATATGATGCACTTCTTACAATCTCCAATGCTGTACAGAAATCCCTTGATTGTGGACAGGAAGTTCATATGATTGGCTTTGATTTTAGTGCTGCTTTTGACCGTGCTAATCATGAGGCCCTTGTTTTCAAACTGAAACAGTTTGGAATGGGTGGGTCGTTTCTTAGCATTATCATTGATTTTTTAAGTAATAGATCTCAAAGAGTTGTTGTTGATGGGCACCATAGTGAGTATAGGAATGTGATATCAGGTTTTCCACAGGGTATTGTTCTTGGCCCATTACTTTTCATACTATATACACATGACATGTGGTTTGGCCTATAAAACAAGCTTGCTGCATATGCAGATGATGCTACTCTCTCTGCATCAATTCCATCCCTTGAATATAGATCTAGGGTTGGTGAATCCCTTAATAGAGATTTAGCTAAAATTAGTGCATGGTGCAAATTTTTGGGTATGAAGTTGAATCCTAACAAAACTCAAAGTATGATTGTAAGTAGGTCAAGGATGGTGGCTCCTCAACATCCAGATGTCAGTATTTATAATGTTTCTTTAAATTTGTATGACTCTTTTAAAATTTTAGGTGTGATTCTCGACAGCAAATTTACTTTTGAGAAACACATTAGGTCTGTGTTTTCTTTAATTGCACAAAAAATTGGCTTATTGAGAAACTTACAAGATTTTCGGTGATCAATCTATTCTGAAGTGTTTTAATTCTTTCATTCTACCTTGTTTTGAGTATTGTTCTCCTCTCTGGTGTTCAGCTGCTGATTCTCATCTTAATTTGTTGGACAGAAACTTACGGTCTATTAAATATCTTATTCCTGATCTAGATATTAATCTTTGGCACCGTCGTTCAATTAGTTCATTATGCATGTTGCATAAGATTTTTCATAACTCTGACCATCCTTTACATTCAGATCTCCCTGGACAATTCTATCCTGTTCGAAATACTAGCCAGACAGTTAATTCTAATAGCCAGGCCTTCCCCATAATAAGGCTCAATACTACACAGTATTCTAGAAGTTTTATTACAGCTGTTACCAAGTTGTGGAATGAACTTCCTAATAGGGTAGTTGAATAAGTAGAACTTCAAAAGTTCAAAGTTGAAGCAAATGTTTTTATGCTGACAAGGCTGACATGAGTCTTTTTATTGTTTATATATGACATATATGTTTTTGACGTTGATAGTTTATATAGGATATATCTGTTTTGACGCTGTTACTGTTTTTAGAATGATATATTGTTAATTCATTCTCGTCATTTATTTGTTTCCTTATTTCCTTTCCTCACTGTGCTATTTTTCCTTGTTGGAGCCCTTGGGCTTATAGCATCTTGCTTTTCTAACTAGAGTTGTAGCTTGGCTAGTAATAATGATAACAATAATACTCAGGCAGGTGGTCAACTTCTCACCCCACCCAATGACTTTCTTCAGTAGAAAACTGTCCAAGAGGGAATACAGCAATTCTACCTTCAACCACAAACTGCTGGCAGTGCATTTGGATATCCTTCACTTTCACCACATCTTAGAGGGTGCACTCTTCGTCATTCGCACAGACCACATGCCCCTCTTGCACAGTTTCATTGAACATTCCGGCGCCTGATCCGCATTTCATTGCCTACATCCCTCCGCCATGCCAGAATACAACTGCACCCTTCAACATATCTCCCATAAAGAAATTAATCCTGTTTCCAATATCCTGTTAAAAAACATATTGGCTGTCATTCACCTGGAATTGGATTGCATTGCCTGGCAGAAAACCAACAAAAAGATCCACAGTACCAAGCCTGCAGGACATCCTGCACCCCTCCCTTTGGAAGACGTTGACCTCAACATCTCCAACGCCACCCTCCTCTAACACGTCAGAATTGGTAGGCCATGCCTGTGGATATCCTCCCCAAATCACCAACATGTGTTTAATTAAATCCATGGTGTCTCACATCCTTCATACCGATCTACTGCACAACTACCGAAGTAAAAGTTCATTTGGCCTGGCATTACAAAGAATGCTATAGATTTGGGTCTATGCCTTTACTTCATTCCAAACTTAAAAAGTACATCAATGCATAGATTCAGTAGTGGGCACCTTTCCTAAACCTAAGCCTTATTTTGCCCACTTTCACATTAACGCAGTAGGTCCCCTACCTACATCACAAGGACACCATTGCCAATTTACTGTCATTGACCTCTCCACTCATTGGCCTGAAGCCATCACCATGCAAACGGCAACATCAGCCTCATGTATACCCGCATTGCTCTCAGGGTGGATAGTGAGATTTGGTATCCCTAAGCATATTACTTTTGATAGAGATACCACTTTCGCCTCTCAATTGTTGACATCCTTAGCAAATCTCTTGGACATCATCATACATCCGACAAATGCCTACAACACTGCAGCCGACAGAATGGTTGCACACTTTTATTGCACCCTCAAAGCTGCTTTGATGTGTGGCTACAATAACTCCAACTTGTTTACTCAACTTCCCTTGGTCCTCCTTGTATTAAGGATCACTCCTAAGGACACCCTAGATGTTTCAGCAATTGAAATGGTCGTCCCTGTGGAGTTTATTCATCTGCAACCTCCTCTGAAAATCTCCTGTGCCTACGTCATGTTGTGGGGAAATTTACTCCCTGCTGCCAGACTTGCAAGCCCCTAGGGAAGCAACACTTACCGAAAGGTTTAAACACTACAACACATGTCTTCGTGGCATCGACACCTGCAAGCCACCACTGACACCCGTTACATAAACCCATTCATTGTTATCCGTGACATCCCAAAGGCTTTCTCAATTAACATTCGTGGCAAACAAGGATGGGTCTTCATTATTGCCTAAAACCTGCGTATATTCTGCAAGATGACCATCTAGGGTAGGATGTTCTATTCCACATGTATGACTACTTTAGGTGGGAGCCATGTAATGCAAACGTGTATCATGCACTCTCGTGTATTGTATGCGATTGTTTATTTTTTATCTCTCTCTCTCTCTCTCTCTCTCTCTCTCTCTCTCTCTCTCTCGTACTGATAATAAAAAAAAAATAAACTTGTCATTACATGTTTCATATTGTTAAAGTTTTTATGTCATGTTTTCCTCAGCCGTTTGTATAAAAGGTTCTGATGTCGCATTTATAAAACATTCATGTCCAGTCCATATTTCTTTTGAAACCTAGTTACACCTTGCCACAAGAGTGACGACGAAGATTATCTATTCTTATATAACACGTTAGTGTTGGAAATAAATGGATCTCTCTATTGTTTGATTGTCCTGTTGTTATACCAATAATTTATATCAATATTATTCGGTACACAAGTATATTACCTTTTACATTTACGATCTCTCCATTCCTTTTTCAAATATATAATCTATTTTATAAATAAGAATTGAGAGAGAGAGAGAGAGAGAGAGAGAGAGAGAGAGAGAGAGAGAGAGAGAGAGAGATAGAAGTTATTATTTATATACATTTATGGTATCGAATACATTGTCTACAATGGTTACAAACACTTTTATGATATGATTTTTACTTTGTCAGTGGAGCAGTGAATTTAGAATAGATATTAGAAATTTTACAATAACAAAGTTTTGCAAAATAATTAATAACAATCATCAAGAGAGTAATTTACCTTTCAAAGTGTAATAATGTAAAGGAAAAGGAAAAGTAGGGACATGAATAGGGGAGTCGAAGAGGAAAGGTTGTGGAAGTGAGGAATTTACAGTACTTTAAGTAGGTACTACGGACGTGTTCAGTAGTACCCAAGCTCGTATGTCCGAAATCATTAATCAATTTGCTGGCTAACCAATCAAAGTAAAGAGTAAAGTGCCTGAAAATGTGAAATTGGGCAAATGAATTTATTACTAAAATTATGGGAGGATTTGAAACACACTTTTTCAAAGTAATGCATCGATATTTTAATGAATCTGAAAGTTATTACTAAAAAATGTGATGACTAAAACTCTCTGAGAGTTATTAGTAGCTGTTTGAAAATGAATAATTTCGTAATCATCACTAAATGCAGATAAAAATGTTCGAAAATAAAGATAATCAACACTAATAAAAATATTGAAATAAACTGATGAATGGAAATATTAATGCAATAACACTGATTTCTATGACTCATTTCTAATCCGACATAAAGATGTGAATAACTTCCGTCCTACTTCCATGTTTCGCAATATTGGGCTGTGTTTATGATTTTATTATTCACCTCTTAAACTTTTGCATTTGTTTCTATTACGCAATGAATGAGCAAGATTGAAGGGACATTATGTGTGCCTCTGTTTGTTAATCGAAACTTAACTTTAGTTATCAGAACCATTTAAGAAAAAATTTGGATAGAAAAGGACACAGTAGAAAAATAATACCATTTTTTATAATAGAAATACTGTTTATTTCTGTTGAGAAATAAAAGTACCAAAAAGTTAGTTCTTAATTGAAAAAATACTTGTGAAAACTACTGGTTTTTCATTTTATGTTTATTAGTAACAGTTACATTTTTAAACTTTGTAAATGGATTGAAAATAAAAAGCGCAAAAAAAAGTAATAATAATAAATGGAATGGTGGGCTAGCTATTTCAAAATCCATTACATCAACTCTCCCTTTTTAAATATTTATTCCTGTATCCGTTTATTATTTTCCTGAAGAACTCCTTTTGGTTATTAAGTGAAACCAACTTGTACTTTATCGTCCCGATATTCGTTGCATTTCTTTTCACTTATTTAAATAGCAGTGCTCTGAAAATCTAAATTAGTAATAAATAAAAATCATTCAAATGCCCAATGTGTCCGTCTGCTTCATTCAATATTCAGGTGGGTGTTTGGTTTTAAAATTTGTGAAATAGAAACAATTGTTTGATGCATCGTACTTAAAAAGTCTATTAGACCAATTGTTCCGGACACTTTCTACTTTTTCTACCATTAAAATTAAATATTTTATATTTACATTTCGTCGATTTTCCTATTGGATTCCCATGCATGAAAATTAGTGAATCTAACTCAATTCTATATTTTATTGAACTAACTTTGTTC
>NC_090730.1:74188929-74196429 GCF_036898095.1 Palaemon carinicauda | reverse complement strand
TTAAAGAAAATAAATCAGAATTACACTTGCATATTCTTAACTGTTATTCTTATGTCCCTTTAGCTCACACAAGGTTACCGAATGGTTAAGCAAAATAAATACACTTCATAGTTCAATCAAATTTCACAGGCCAGTTAAAAAAAAAATTATACTATAAACTGTACTTACATTAACAAAATATATTTTTAACTTTGGCACACAATAATCTCGCAAATGTGTGAACAACCACTACACACGGTATATTTAGGAAAGAAACTACTATTCACGTATGAGAGGAAAACACTATTCAAATTTATGAGGAATTATGTAGTGGCTGGAGAGAGGGTTGGCGGACGTTGGTTCTTTCAAAGAGATAGGCTGGCTCTCTCCTGTCTCCTATGCATTGGTAGGTCCTGTATATACTAAATAAACCTACTCAAGAAATTTATAGTTTATCATTCTCGTAGTTAGGGGGTGGGGGGGGGGCTGGTTCTAGTGGTGTAAGAATGTCGACTTAGTAATTTGATAAAGGGGTACTAATGTTGCTCACGAGGCAACTCTCTTTCAACTAACTCCACTTACCTCCTCTCATAACATTAAAAAAAACATTAATTTTTAGTCGAGAACCTTCTTGGAACTTCTAACAACACAGAAACATGATGCAATCCCCAGCATGTTTGTCATACAGCATATTTTTCAACAAAATTGCATAAGACTTCGTAAGAAAACTATATTAAATAATTGTATACGTTATCTATTTTCCCACTGACCAGCAGCAATAGTATTTTGCTATTCGCAATGAGCGTTTAGAACCTGTTTCCTAGACAACTGTTTGATATTGATACTGTTTAGAGAAATCTTATGACGCATATACAGTTTATCTTCCCCTATATAATTTAAAACAATGAACTACTTAAGAAAATAGTTATCCTATATAGATACCTTACATTGCATCGAAACATTTCCGTTTTCCAGCCACCAATATGCAACATTTACCCAAAACAATTCCATCTACTCCGAGTTACATTCCTTACTTTCAGCACAATACCATTCGTACCAGTTTCCCAAATCCTATTGGCCGTAAACACTGCACTCGGAACTCGTATAGGTCCAAAACATCTTTCCCGTCCTAAGCCATTCCGCTAAAAAGATTTTTCAAGCCTCTAACATCTTTTGCCTATCATTACATGTAACCACTGTTCCATAATATCTTTTTGTGTCGACATAGAGAGAGAGAGAGAGAGAGAGAGAGAGAGAGAGAGAGAGAGAGAGAGGGAAATATATGAAAGTGACAGAAAAAAATATCTTGGTGCCTACTTGAGCGTTAACATTATTACCATTAGAAACCATTTTTTGGGGGGTGGGTGCCAATGATTACTACGAAAATCGTGCTTTGGGCTTAATTAATGCCGAGTGCAAGAGTTAAGCCTGTCCATTGAAGAGATGTATAATATTATCAATGGAAACACATACTCCCGGAGTAAGCCTTCATATCTAAGTATTAACTTAAACCAGCAATATTATTACAAAACCGACGTTTCTAAATCAGTTCTATTTTTTAAAAAATCTTTCAGTTATTAAACATTATCTGTCCTTACTTCTATACCTATGTTATTAGGTATTATTTCTTTTCGAGTAGCCTAAACTCATCAATTTGGTGAGGAAATATATTATCTTATTTAGATTTAGAATGAATTAGATGTTCAAGGCATTATCAACTTATTCTCTCTTCAAACAGAAAGTTATTTTTTCTGATGGATTATCACAAACGTATGTAGCAACCTCAATTTTAAGAAATATATTTCTAACAGTAAAATATTTTAGTGAAGTCACTGATAAGGGTTAAGCGTGCTGAATAAAAATATATCGACGTGTAATAAAACCAATATATATATATATATATATATATATATACACGAGTTGTCTAGACAGCGAGACATTTCATTAGGGTCAAATGTAATGTGTGTGAGGTGGTTGTTAGGTGCTAACTGAGAGGCGAGGTGAACGCAGGTAAACTTAATTCCACAGATAATGAGCTTATACACAGTACATACAGTTGAAAGCAAGAATGTCACAAAAATTTGAACAAACTAAAACACAGTTATCAGTGTGGGAGAGAGCAAGAGACGAGAAAAAGAAAAGCAATAGCATTATATTGTAAGGGCGTGTATGAAACACGTGCGGTACAAAAGTAGAGGTATAGATCCTTTTTACAATTATTTGAGAAATCTACTAGTGTCACAAGAGCCTTGTTTTCTTAAAAGAAGTAATGTTTCCACACAATTATCGTAGATATAGGAATATGCTTACCTATGCATACTTTTCTTATTCTTTGTTGCTCAATCAATTTTCATTCCAAAGAACTTCTGATTGTTTTATTTATGCATGCATATTCTCCGAATGAGCCTCAAAGGAATCCTATTCTTTACCATTAACTATCACTGAGCAATAGGAAATGTCAATCCATAGCTTTTAAAAAAGAACTGTGATCGATCAAATACCCTCAGTAAGTTAAAAGGGATTGATTATTATTGGCACGCTTGTTTACCTCAAATCATTTGTTTACCTGTCCAGATAACTATGTTGTAGATTTTATTTTGCGAGAACTTGAAGTTTTCAAGGCTATATATGACAAGGCCATTATTGGTGTAGGAGAACAAAATATTATCCAAGAGACTTACATACATCTTTATATCAAATTTGCTTTAATTTATTCGTGGAATTATATATTTTGATATATGTCTAGAATTTCTAAGAGAAAATATAAATAATTCAAGCGGAAAAAATAAAGATGATGAAAATCTACCTGAAATACAAATTTTACAAGACAATTTATCAGCACGGTAATCTGTTAAGGTTTGTATGGCTTCCATATTTTTTCCTTGTTTCGATCAATTTCGATTAGTATGACCCACATTTGCCTGACTAATTTAGCCATTCTTTACTGCTTTATATGTAGATTTTATTTGTCCAAAATTCATTATTGGTTATTAATCAAAAGGAACTGGAAGATATAACTAAAATATTACATCATAATGTGCATCAGTATAGTTTGCACTTTACTTCAAAATGGATTTAATCCAAAAGGCTGTGAATTAACAGGACAAAACGGTTGAATTTAAAAAAAAAAAATAAACCATCAAAAATGTATTATTATTTATTATTATTATTATTATTATTATTATTATTATTATTATTATTATTATTATTATTAATTATTATTATTATTGTCCTCAGAGGTCGCATTCACGGATTAAAATATCTAATATGGAAAATAGAAAAAAATAAAAAAAAGATATACAGCATTATTTGCGACCAGTATGTAACACTCCTACCAGAATGTTAAATGAGTTAGTATGTGAATAAAGTTATATAACTGTAATTCGCGCCAAACCGTTTCGAATTATTGCCCAAAATCTTTGTTTTTAACGCCCTCTTGATGCTGACTAACAAAGGGCACTAACAATTCTTGGAAATTAAAAATTTCAAACTTATTTCACCGAAGCTTACAACCCAGTAGACGATATCAGTAACTGAAAATATGATATTAAGAACTAGAGGGAAATAAACATTCTGGTGATGCTATTGAGAATTGAGAACTGAAGGAGTCCCCGATCTCTTCCTTCAAATATTTTCCTATTGCCGTCAAAGCAACAAAATAGTTAAAATTGAAGGCATATTAATTAAGATTTGGATACATTATGATATCGCTTATAGAAATAAATATCACTGCTGGATTAACTTCTAGTATCTCAATGCCTAAACCAAACACAGAAAAGTTGAAAACAACGGCACCCATGTTCTTGTTTTACCAATCAAATACTGAAAAATAATTGCTACACACTTTCATATACGAGCAATCACATGCCAAAAATACATGAAAATTTTTAAAAGACATTAACAGAAAAGCAACCAACCGAGAGAGAGAGAGAGAGAGAGAGAGAGAGAGAGAGAGAGAGAGAGAGAGAGAGAGAGAGAGAGAGAGTACATTTCCTTGTATATTTAAGCTTATCAATTTGTTAGAATGTAACTAATCATTAATTTTATCCTTGAATAATTAATGTTGTTTCTGACTAATGTAAAAAAAAAAAAAAAATCCGAGCGTTATATTCTTTTTCATCTATCTTTTAAACAATGCAAGTGTCCACGAAAGAAAATACAGAGAGAGAGAGAGAGAGAGAGAGAGAGAGAGAGAGAGAGAGATCCATAAATTAATAAATAAGTTTGCTGAAAATACCTCCAAACTCCAATTTTCTACATTCAAAATTATACTCTTCACTTTGTCAGAAATTGTTTGACGCCAAGTGTACATTCTTTTTTCATGTGTACCCTATTGGTTCATTATTAAACAACACAATATAAGAAATTAGTGATGTCAATTCCAGCCAAACAATTTGAGAGATATTTCTTAGAATGCATATGTGATCGCCATCTACAGATGGAAAAGGACAACCAGTCGTAGTGAGACGAAACCATTCGTCTGGGGCGACCCTCAGTTAGCTGTGAACCAGTGTGAGAAGGGAAAAGGGGATTCCAGTGTCGGTGAAGTCTGCGTACGGTGCACACGCGTTTTCACCACCTCCCTCGCTCAGAGAATCCGACAGATAGGAGGACTGCTGTAGGTGTTTAGTTGGAAATGAATTTGTTGAAATAGAAAAAAAAAAAAGAATTATTAAAACATACGCCAAATATGATTGAAGAATTATGAAATTATAAGCAAAATAACTTTCTGGCAAGTTCCCACATGTGATAGATTTGTCTACAATGTCTCAAGAAAAGAGTATAAAAATCAAAAGTGAATGTATAAACTCAGTTATTCGGTTTAGTACAATGAAGGTGACATTAAAAACATATAGATTATTAATAAAAATTAAGAGAAATGATAGGTGAATGGTTATATAAAGGAATTGTTAACATTATAAATGTCAATTATAAGAGAGAGAGAGAGACGAGAGAGAGAGAGAGAGAGAGATAGAGAGAGAGACTTAATTATAGACATAGAAAAAAGTTTAGACAAAGAAAAAGTAAGTATGGGTTGATGGGAATTTAACAGAGCATGATACAAAAACTACTACTCTAAAAATAACATATTCATACCCACACGCACACACACACACTCACACAAATATATATATATATATATATATATATATGTTTATATATATATAAAGAACTTTAACAAGTACAGAACAGAAGGTATGACCCAAAATCATTTCATGTGATTATTAAGGAATGGTATATTTATGTACCGTTCACAGTGGAAGAGGGATGGAAATGCAAGAAGTTGAGCCTTAATTTCAACACACTGACAATCTTGTACCTGCATGCACAAATGATTTCAAAATCTCATCTGCGCCAAACCTAGGATTCGTAACTCCCATATTCCTACACCTATTCATGTACCTTATTGTTAATGATTTCGAATCAACTAGCGCTAAAAATCAATTTGTGTGTGTGTGTGTATTATATATATATATATATATATATATAAATATATATAAAATATATATATACATATGTATACATATGTATATATATAAATATATATATATATATATATATATATGTGTGTGTGGGGTGTGTGTGGTGTATACATATATGTTGTATATATATATATATATATATATACATACATATATATATATATATATATATACATACAGTATATATATATATATATATATATGTTTGTATATATACAGCATATGTGTGTTTACGTGCGTGTGTATTTGTGTGTGTTTCCGCATGTGTCTCTCTATTACTGCGATTTTGTGTGTCAAGTATTTTTTTTATATTTTTAATATAATCGAAAGGTTATGAACTTTGCTTTTGTTTCACACGTCTCTATGAAGTCAACGACACCACCGCACACGTGCGCGCGCCCACGTTAGTTTACAAGTCACATTCACGAAATTGCATAAAATCATCTCTCCTAAGTTACGAAGTCGTTATATTATAGACCTGTCTCAATTTCAACCTAGTGCTTATACGAATAAAGCACTCACGTCTCAGCACTTTATACTATTCTATGTTTGTCTGTGTTTTTTTTTCTATCTTTTTCTTTCTAGATAATTTTATTTATCAATCTTTTCCTTCAGACCGCCTGGCCCTTCCTGTCAGCCGGAGGTTAATTTGAAATTAAGTCATAACCCCACCGGCTTTCTAACTAAAGTTTAACAGTTTAAGCATCTTTAATGATTTTTTATTTTTTCAACTTCATAGCCCCCAATAATAATATTCTCTGTTTTCACCAACGATAACATCGTTAATTATCTCTTTTATGTCAGTGCATTATTTCCCCCCTACATCATCAATGCAAAACGCAATTCAATTTGAAAAAAAAAAAATAGCTTTCTTGTCATTCGACTTCCACATATGACATTCAATTCAAGTCCGTTTATATGGTCAAAGTTTTCCTCCTATTAATACCCAGCTAACAATCCTTATAAGGAATTGTATTCCTTTTTTTTTTTCATTTTGATTAATTGCCTGACCTCCAACCATACTACTCACATTTATTCTGAATACCCAAACAATTCAACTACTATTAACATCCCACCTCTTAATTCTCCGAAATTTTGTTTATATATGTCTTGTCTCTTGTCAAAACCTACCTGGACACCGTAGAAGAGAATGCCGTTAATACTGTTCCGCCAGCAATGCTATATAATCCCATACGATGGTCGTAGCGTGTCCTATACGAGGTGCGATCAAACGAAGGAACGTCGCAGCGTTTATTGACAGGCTGCCATCGCTTGGGCCCGTCTCCCACATAAGGTGGGGCAATCATAACTGAACCTCGCCGCGTTTTCTGTTTAGCACATTACTGAAATTATATTTTGGCACTCAATTTCACTCCTATTTCTGCTTCCTTTCTTCCAATCTTGCCATTCAGCTTCTTTTAATGTTTTTATCTAGATTTATTCCGGGGTTTGCTTTCACTTGAATTTTGCCTCCAGATTATTATTATTATTATTATTATTATTAGTAGTAGTAGTAGTAGTAGTAGTAGTAGTAGTAGAAATAATGCTACTAACTAACCTACAACCCTTGTTGGAAAAACAAGTTGCTATAAGTACAAGAGTTACAACAGGGGAAATGAGAGCCCAGTGAGCACAGGAAATAAATAAACTATAAGAGAAGTAATGAACAATTAAATAATGTATTTTAAGAACAGTAACAACATTAAAATATATCTTTCATATGTAACTCATAAAAAGAGACTTATGTCAGCCTGTTCAGCATAAAAACATCTGCTGTAAGTTTGAACTTCTGAAGTTCTAACGATTCAACTACCCAATGAGGAAGATCTTTCCACAACTTAGTCACAGCTGGAATAAAGCTTCTAGAATACTGTTTGATAATGAAACCTCAAGATGGAAAAGGCCTGACTTAGAATCAACTGCATAGCTAGTATTACTGAAATATGAAAAATATTATGCAACATGCATAACGAACTAACTGATCAACGTACCCAGAGATTAATATCTAGACCAGGAATAAAAAATTTGATACACCGTA
>NC_090730.1:74171429-74178929 GCF_036898095.1 Palaemon carinicauda | reverse complement strand
GTTTCGTAAGCGTGCCTGGCGCCAATCCTGGCGCCAATCCTGGCGCCATCTGTATTCCTTTTTGTGTAGCTTAACAACTCGGTGTTTTTTCCTGTGTTTCTCGCAAATCTTGGATTTATTCAGCTTTTCATGGCTTCTCCAACTTCGTCGGCCTCTGATAAGTTGAGTACCATTTCTTTTATGTATAAATGTAGGCTCTTGGTGAATTTTTAAGTGATTAATAGGATTAATCTTTGTTACAAGAGCCGTAGCCTACCGGAGGCGTCATGGACGCTGTCGCTCGCTAGGTATGAGTTTTAGTTAGCCAGAGCGACATTCCCAGTTGTTTTGCTTTAATAAATTTTAGCTATTTAGCGTTACATAGGATTTCCTTTCGTGCTTTAGTATTATTTTGGCGAAGTATTCGCCAACTCTGGCCTACGCTAGGCCATGTAGCCTAGTCGTTTGGTCCTAGTACTTTTTGCATGATTTTGGTTTTCCGAGTGTATTAAAATTTTATTGAAGCTTTAGGCGGTTTTTATACATTTAAGATTATGTTGAATATTTCCAAGATAGTATACGAGTGAGTTTCGGTGATTTAGGTAATCGATTCTCTTGGTGCCTAGGCTAAGTTGCTTATGGAGCCTTAGTATACTTTCTCATACTCCCCGGTTGCTTTCTTTTCTTCGGAGAAGGTATGCAATCCCTTTCCCTCTGTTTAAGCCTTGGGCTTATCCCTAAGTGGTTTATCTGAATTAACTTTCAATAAAGCTATACTGGGGTGTTACTGTACCTTCCTGTTCCAGTAAGTCTGGTTTCAGAGTGGGACAGAACAACAGAGTTTTTAGTCTGAGTCTGTGTTCGTCTGGCTTGGGGTAGAGTCTCCCTCGCTGGCCTTACACAGACATAGGAGGCTTGGCCTCCTTAGGTCACTACCGAAGGTTTCTGTACGAGATGATTCCTTCTTTTGTGATCTAGCAGACTAGTCCTTGTTGCTGTTCTCGGTGGGAGGATAAGATTCTTTCCCTGGGAGTAGCAACACCTTCCTTGCTTTGGTTCTTTGGGAGCTGACAAGTATTGCTGGCCTCCCTCCTTGGATCTCCCTTAGGCTAAGATGAGTTTCCTTGGCTGCGGGTGATCCTTCACTAAAGCAAGGTTGGTAGGACCCTCTTTTGTCCCTTCCCCCTCTATCTCCGTAATGGCCTAGCCATTACAGTACTGTACGTCATTCTACATCTGGACCTAGGATAGGTTAGGATGTGGAATTGACTCAGTCCTTTGCCGGCCGGCAAGGGTCTTCTGCTTGAGTGCTGCCCGGACCTCCCTTGGTCCCTCATCCATGCCTGCCTGTGAGTCAGACGGCATTGGTCAGGAAGCCTGAATTAGATTCTCCCCTTCCTTATATGCACTCTTTCGGATTGCCGGGCTTGGAGGTTGTTTACGCTCTTATCCCGGCATCCATTCTGTTTTCTTCTAGTGCTGTACCCAACCCTGGCTTGTGTAGCCGACATGGGCTGTTGCTGGCCGGCACATGCATTTGAACTAGCGTTCTGCCGCCTTATAGCTGTTAAGTAGTATACTTTAAAGCTAGTTATGGTGTGTGCCGGCCGGCACTTGCCGGCCAGCACATAACCTTCTATACTGTACCAGTATTCTTCAGTATAGCATATACTGTAAGAAGAAAACTATAGTATAAGTTTTGTTACAGCACTGTGTGTTCTAACACTTTTGTGTTGTCTTGCACAGCCCTTTGCTGTTGCCTTACAGATAAGAAAGTGAGTTCTTTCTTGTCTATGATCCAGGATTTTAAAATAATTGCTTAGGTGTGAGCTCCACCTGTTTCCTCTGGAAACTTTTCTTTGGATATTCTAGAAGAGATTAACCATGCGATTTTATTATCTGGAAGGCTGCAACAATTGGTTGTGAAGGAAACACAAGTGTGTGTCTTTCCTTTCTGAATTGTTATGCTAAACTGTGCATATCCAGTGATACATAGTTCACTTGATACTCATGGAAATTTCTTCCCTTTGCAGGAGGTACGTCCGAAGTGCGGAAGTGCTTTCTGCAACGTCCGCAGTAAGAACCTCTGCGGACATGGATTATGTAGGAGGCACGCAGCATGCGCTGTCTCCAAGGGTGATCTCCGGTATTGGGACCCCCAGGTATGTACCGTGTGCTCTAACCTGATTACTGAAGCTTTTGATTCCCCTAGGACAGCGGAATCAAGGGATATAGCAAGGGGGAAGCTTCGCACCTGGGTAAGGGGCTTCCAGAAGAACACCTCTGGACCTTATCTTCCAAGTGAGAAGATGAGGGCTTACCTTTTCCCTAGGGCATTAGCTGATGCAGTGATTCCCCAGCCTCAAGAGGAGATCCCCCTAGTTCAGATCCAGGTGGATGCTGAAGTGGCGGTCGCCGTGCAAGACATCCAGTTGGACGACAGGATGTCAGACGTGTCCGAGCATCTGGAGGAAGACCTCCTGGCAGGAGGCCAGGATGAAGATCAAGCCCCAGACATCGTAGAGGAAGAAGCCAACGAGGTGTCGGCTGCTCCGGTTCTGATCCCTGAACCTATTCCCTCAACATCGTCCGCTTTCCCAGTAGAGCTGGGACAGGCCCTCTCCTCCATTGTTGGAATGATCCAACAAATGCAGAAGGAGAATATGGAGAAGGCGGCTGCAATGGAACTGCGGATGCAGAAGCTTGCAGCATCACGTGGGCCCCAGAAGAGGCTCAATGTGAAAGACCTTCCCTTGTGCTCAGATGCTAACCCGTGGAGATATGCTGAGCACATGCCGATGACGACTGGAAAGATCGTCATGTCGGATAAGCTGGGTTCAGTTTCCCTTGAGGAAGGGGAATTCTGGCCCAGCAAAGGGTCATATCCGGACTGTTATGTCCGGTTGAGGAAGGATACAGCTTCAAAGGAGGAGACAGAGCCGAAGGAGGTCATAGTGATGGACCATGCTAAGGCTCAAGCTTTGCTTTCATCTTCGATGAAAGAGAGGGGCTTCACAAACTTGAAAGTTACTGCATTGAGTAAGAAGCTCCCTTCCTTTGTGTCCTCTCCTGCTAGAGCCTTCCCCTTTTTGCAGAAAGGGTTTGCGGCTGTATTAAAAGCAGTCGAGGCTGGCAAGCCGTGCCCCTCCCTGGAGGAGTGTAAACCTTTGTCGCTGGCCCTACCCATGGACCACAAAGACTGGAAGGACATCCATCTTACCTTCTCAGTCGGGAAGTTGGAGGCTGATATTGCCGGACGTCAGTTCGGTGAGAACCTCCCTAAGCTGTCTGACTTTCATTGCGGAGAGAGCTCGAGACAAAAGAAAGACTGGCTGCCTCAGTGTCTCTTCAGACCACTCTTGAGACGATGGCAAGTGACCCCAAGGTCCATGATATGTTCATGGTAGTGGCCAAGATTCATCTGGCCACAGTGACGAAGGATCTTTACAGCTTCGTCAGGGCGAGGAGAGCTTGTAGGGAGTTCGTGTTCACCTCGGCTACGGTGAGGCACGAGCCAAGGAAACTAATCTCCTCCAACATTTGGGGCAAAGACCTTTTCCCTAGCGAATTGGTCAAAGAAGTTATGGATAAGGCCGCCACGGAGAATAGAAATCTTCTCCTAAAGTGGGGCCTGTCTATCAAGAGAAAGTCTTCCCCGGATGAGGGTCCCCAACCAAAGAGGAAGACTAAAAGGCCTAGGCTATCGTCTCGGCCGGCCAAGCCAGTTGAACAGTAACAGCAACAGCAGTTGCCGATGCCTTTAGTGCCCCAGATGGTGGCACAAACCCCGACCACTTTCCAGTGGGTACCCCAGGCCGTGTCGACGCAGTCCTCGGCATTCTACCCAACGTTCGAAGGGCAGTCAACTTCCTTTCGAGCAAAGCCTAGAGGAGCAGCCAGAGGCTCGTCTAGGCGCCCCTCAAGGGGAAGGGGATTCATGGGTGGTCGCGGTCAGGGAGGCAAGACCTCAGGAGGGCAGTCCAAGTGAGATGATGCCGGTAGGAGGGAGACTTCAGAATTTCTGGGATCGGTGGACCTTCGATCCCTGGGCCCACAGCCTACTCACGATCGGACTGGGCTGGAGCTGGTACAGCACTCCACCCCCGTGCCCTCGGTTTTTCCAACACTCCACCCCCGTTCTGGAGGAGTACGTCCAAGAACTGTTGGAGAAAGAAAAAAAGTGATCCGAAGGGTGAAGTCCATCAAATTCCAGGGGAGGCTGTTTTGTGTTCCTAAGAAAGACTCGGTAAAGCTCAGAGTCATTCCGGACTTGTCGCCACTCAACAAGTTCATAGCAAATTGCAAGTTCAAGATGCTAACACTGTAACACATACGGACCTTACTGCCCAAGAGGGCATATTCTGTCTCCATAGACTTGTCAGACGCCTATTGGCACGTTCCAATCAACCGTCGACTCTCCCCCTACCTAGGGTTCAAGCTACAAAGAAGACTATACGCCTTCGGAGCCATGCCATTCGGGCTAAAGATAGCCCCAAAGATCTTCACGAAGCTTGCGAGCGTAGCTCTCAAACAATTACGCCTAAAGGGAATTCAGGTAGTAGCCTGCCTGGACGACTGGCTGGTGTGGGCAGCATCCGAGACAGAATGCTTGCAAGCTTCCAGTCAAGTGATCCAGTTCCTAGAGTATCTAGGTTTCAAGGTCAACAGAAAAAAGTCTCGACTTTCTCCATCTCAAAAGTTCCAGTGGCTGGGAATCCACTGGGACCTAATGTCACACCGTTTTTCCATCCCGGCGAAGCAAAGGAAGGAGATAGCGGGTTCTGTCAAGAGACTTCTAGATTCCGAAAGGATATCAAGACGCGAACAGGAGAGGGTACTGGGTTCTCTCCAGTTTGCTTCGGTGACAGACCCAGTGCTAAGAGCACAGCTAAAGGATGCAACCAGAGTTTGGAGAAGTTATGCATCAAACGCGCGAAGAGATCTGAGAAGACCAGTTCCGTTTCGGCTACGTACTCTTCTCAGGCCTCGGTCCCAAGCCAGATATCTAAAGAAGTCGGTTCTTCTTCAGCCACCTCCCCCGTCGGTGACGATTCACTCAGACACCTCGAAGGAGGGATGGGGAGGTCACTCTCATCGGAAAAAAGTCCAGGGGACTTGGTCCAAGCTATTCAAGACCTTTTCACATAAACTTTCTAGAAGCTACAGCAGTGCTCCTTACCTTAAAGAAAGTCTCCCCGCGTCACTTGATCCACATAAGGTGGTGATGGACAGCGAGGTACTTGTGAGATGCTTGAATCGACAAGGATCAAGGTCACCACCTCTCAACCAGGTGATGTTGGCCATCTTCCGATTGGCGGAAAAGAAGAAGTGGTACCTGTCGGCAATTCTCCTTCAAGGAGTCCGCAATGTGACAGCGGACGCTCTATCCAGGTTCACACCGATAGAGTCGGAATGGTCCCTAGATGCAGGATCATTCTCCTTCATCCGAGTCAAGTCCCAGAACTGCAGATAGACCTCTTTGCGACGAAAGGCAACAAGAAGTTGCCCCTGTACGTGTCCCCGTACGAGGACGCCTTAGCGGAAGCAGTGGACACGATGTCCCTCGACTGGAACAGATGGTCCAGGTTTTATCTGTTCCCTCCTCAATCTTCTGTTGAGGGTCCTCAACAACTGAGATCCTTCAAGGGGGTAGCGGCAATAGTGGCCCACAAATGGTCGAACAGCGTGTGGTTTCCCCTGTCATTGGAACTATGGCTGAAGTTTCTACCGCTACCAGATCCAGTTCTGACCCAGCGAGTCCAGAAGTCTTCTGTCTGCGCTTCATTACAGAAAATCCGGATCCTGCAGCTCATGATTTTCTCTCCCTAGCGGTGAGAAAGCGTTTCGGGATTTCGGAAGCCAGCATAGACTTCCTAGAGGAAAATAAGTGCAAATCTATTAGAAGGCAATAAAGTTCTGAAAGCCTGCGCTAGGCTCAGACCTTCAGCACCTCCAAAGCCCATTTCATGGTCTTTAGACAAAGTTCTTCATTTCGCTTCTCTGTGGAGCAATGGGGAAGGTGCGTTAATGGATTTGACCCAAAAAGTTATTTTACTATTTCCACTCGCGTCTGGGGCCAGTGTTAGTGAGATTGTAGCCCTCTCGAGAGAGGAAGGTCGTGTTCAGTTCCCGGATGGGGGAGAACTGAACCTGTTTCCGGATCCTATGTTTCTCACCAAGAATGAGTTACCCACCAACAGGTGGGGTCCCTGGAGAATCTGCCCTCTGAAAGAAGATGCATCTCTATGTCCAGTAGAATGCCTAAAGGTCTATCTTCATAGAACTTCAGACTTCAAGGGTGGTCAACTATTCAGGGGAGAAACATCAGGCTCAATTTTATCACTGAATCAACTCAGGGCGAAAATCGCATATTTTAATCGCAGAGCGGATCCTGACAGTACACCCGCAGGTCACGATCCGAGGAAAGTTGCTTCATCCTTAAATTTCCTTAATTGTATGGATTTTGAACATCTTCGTTCATACACTGGCTGGAAGTCTTCCAGAGTGTTCTTTCGCCACTATGCGAAGCAAGTGGAGCAACTAAAGAGTTCTGTGGTAGCAGTGGGTTGCGTCGTTAACCCTGCTGTTTAACTCTGCGAGGAACAGTGGTTTTAATTGGGACAATTAATTCCAGGGTGAGTGTGTAGTTACATTCTGTGCTACAAACTAAGTGAGGGCACTGAGGTGCCCACGTTGACTGTTCCACTTCCAAAGGTGAACCTAGCATAAGTGCAGACATGTGTGCCGAGCGTTTCTAACGCTAATGTAACTGATTAGTAATACAGACTTTTCTAACCTTCATACCTCGGTATGTTAAAAGTGGCACTAATGTTTCTCTTTCAGATAAACAAGTTTCTGTTTACTATCAGACTTATGCTTAAAGTTTTGGTTATCCTCTTCTTATATATATATATATATATATATAGAATTGTTGTTAACCTGTCTGTTTATTGTCTATCAATAAACTTGTTCTTGAGAACCTTGCGTCTCCTTCACCTGTGTCAATTTATTGATATAATTGAGCATTCATTCTATGTATATTTATCTGGGATAATTCTAATAGATTGTTCCTGTATGCAAGCTATGTTGCATTGGTTTATGCTCTCCCTTAACGGGAGGACTCCGTCCCAGAAGGGGATGGTGGCGGTTTTATAAGTTTCCTCCTATGCGGATATAAACCTTTGTCCAATACAAGTATTGTGCGGAGAACTGGTTGATATTTCATATTGACGCAGGGGTTCTTTACAAACTATGCTTTACTTAATATAGGGTGAGACCACTATATTAGCTTGCCTGGTATTCATACATAGGTATATGTACTCTTCGAGACTTTTCCAGAGTCTAGTAGGACTCTTCCCTGTAGGGGGCAGGAAGCTCTAACATGGTTTATGTTAGTTGGAAAGATGTATAACGGTAACATCTTAGGTCTCTAGGTCTAGTCGACCGGGAAAAATTACCTCCGGGGAGTACGGCACGTTCTGAGAATCCACAGATACAGTAATGCTCTGGTATACTTCCATC
>NC_090730.1:74163929-74166429 GCF_036898095.1 Palaemon carinicauda | reverse complement strand
TTTGTTGTTATCTTCATCAAAACTCCTATCTTACATTCATCATGTTTTGCCTCTTCATACCAAATTCTACAAAATAATCTTGTAAGTATTTTGGGGGTCACTTCAGTTTCAGCCAGTATCATATCAGCAGTTTTTCCATTGCAACCAAGGGCTTTAAATCTCCTAAGTTTTTTTTTTTTATGATAGCTTTGACTTTAAACATACTGAATTAATTCTTGGGCACATCTAAGTCTTCATCAGCTTCAGTTAATCAATATAATTATTCCTTTCGTATCTCCTGTCCATGAGCTCACTCAAGTGTTCCATCCAAAGTTGTCTTTCTTCAACTTCTGCTATATTAGATCCATCTTTCTTTTTCATGGGTATGTGCTTCTTCTTTGTTCCAGTAGAGATTCCATGAATAATTATATGAACAATTCTTAAACCATAGCCACCCCTTGAATTCGTTGCTTTGTCAGCCTCATTTTTTCCGTCTAAATATTGTCTTCTTTCTTTTCTGGCTTTTCTTTTGACCTCACTGTCACAACTGAAATACTAAGCATGCTCTACCTTGTAATTTCTATTACTTCCTCTAACACTTTCAACAATCAATTTCTGTCTTTGTTTCCTTTTTAAAGTATCCCACGAATCAGTCCATATCCATGGATTTCTACTTGTAACTGAGTCTCCCAGAACTTCATTAACAACTGTCTGAGATATGTTCTTGATATCACACCATTCTTTAATAATTGAGTTATTTTTTTTTCTTTTAAAGTCTCTAATACTGCAAATCGATTCCTACATTCAACTGCAAATGATTCTCATCCTTTAGTAGCTTAGCTGTATATAATACTATGTATTCTATCTACATTTCTGTTGGGTGCTTTCAGTTGTAATGTCAGTGTGGCAAAGAAGGGCTGGTGATCACTACTAATATCTGCACCTCTATAATCCTCCTCCTCTTTATATCATTCTTAATGTGAACTATTTTTTTTTTAATTGCCACATAGTGGAGTCTATGTATATTTGTGGATATTCTTGTGCTGATAAGAGTACCTCCTATAACAAGATTGTTTGTTGAACAGAAACTTATGAAATGTACTCCATTTTCATTTTCAACTTCACCAACACCCTCAACACCCATCACATTTCTATCCCTTGATTTTTTTCTTCCATCTTTAGCATTGAAGTCGCCATTCCCAATTTTCATATGTCTCTCTCTGGGATTCCATCTATTACACTCTGCAGTCCCTCATAGTATTCATCTTTCCCTTCTTGAGGGGAATCATTTGTTGGAGCATAGCCTACTATAATACTCATATTGCACTACTTTGATATAAACTTTGCAAGTAACAGTTTACTATTTACAGCTCTCCACTCAGTTAATGTCTTTTCTGCTCTTGCATTCACTGTAATTCCAAACCCTTTTCTTCCAACTTTATCTGTTCACCCTTAATATACAGTATATACACACACACACACATATGTATATATATATATATATATATATATATATATATATATATATATATATATATATATATATATATATATATGTATATATATATATATATATATATATATATATATATATATATATATATATATATATATATATATATATATACAATTTTACTTTCAATGTATTTTCGTTATAAATAAAGTTCACTTGAGTATCAAGTGAAAGTCAGAGATTATTTGTAAATACTGGTGTAGGCCAGCGATTAAAAGCTATGGATTTTCTTGCACTAATATTTGAATACATCTGATATATTCACTATGGATTATATATATCATCGAGGGGCATAATATAAGAAATGCATTTTCCATTTTAATCATTTCTCTGACTCCTTGATAAGGTACATGTATCATATGCAAACCAATATCATGTTATATTTATAAGGATATTACTGACATTTGGTAATGGATAAGAAATATATATTCATAAAAAAAGACTTAATTGAAAAGAATGGTGAACTTCAACTTGATGAATTGATGAATAGAAATTTTTTTGTATTTTCTGTTATTGATTGCATCTTTATATATACCCAGATCCTTCAGTTAGTGGAGATTTTATTTTGAAGGTGAATCATGTAACAGATAAAACTCTCGGAATATTTTGTTTTTCTTTTTTAACAGCTTAAAATGACTTATTAGTCTTGTATGATATGAATTATACACACTAAAACTGGTGAATAAAAAGGTTCTAAAATATATGACTTACTGTGTCGTCGATGTTAAGTATGCGGAAGTATACGAGGTCTTCCATCAAAGCAAAGCTGTCTCGCTGTGCCCTATACATAACTTATTAAGGGAAAAACAGTAGTGTATTATCCGGAAGAAGCTTAACAGCCTTGTCCTAAGAACCCAATCTTTCTCTTTATTATACATCATAGCCGTCGAGCGGTGATATTTACTTTACTGTAGATGAGAACTTTAGGGAATGATTCTGTGGTAAAAAATCCTCCATGCGTTAAATGACAACGGGTTTCCATTAGAAGTACAAAAATTTTATATATCG
>NC_090730.1:74156429-74158929 GCF_036898095.1 Palaemon carinicauda | reverse complement strand
CTAGTTACATTTGGGGGTTAAGGAGGGGTCTGAGAACTACCTAAACTGTTCCGTACACATGTAATGAGGAGGCTGTCACATCGTTCTTGCTATTTGCTATCCATCTCAGCAGATCACATAATAGGGTTATTGTACAATGTGATGACGCTCAGCTATTGATCATACTCATCTGTTACCGTGGGAAAGGTTTGTTTGGCTACACCAAAGTGTACATTAATGCCTATCAGTATAAAAACAACCAATCGTCAGAGAAACATTCCTTTCAACAAAATAATGGACGAAATTGATCAGGATACATCAAGTAATTTGCCAGCATCTCTTACAATATGTAGCTGTGACACAGCTTCACTGTTCAGAGTAGGAGAAAGCATTGCTAACACAAACCTAAGGCAAAACTTTTGGCACTTGGTACCATTGTCACAGTTGGAACAAACTAGATATAACCAATGTCATCAGCCTTGCCACAGAGTATGTTCTGTCATCGTATGATTCAAAGTCATGTCAAACACTCAACTAAGCTCCTTTTTAGTATGTTTGCATGAGTGAAAAACTAGCATATCTTTTTTCAGACAACATACGATGCTTTTGAGCAACATCTGAAGCGAGGAAAATACCAAGAGTCATCATGGATCCACATTTATGTAGCAGAGTCTGTACTGTGGAACCCACACACCCATCCCCACTCCCACCATGAGGGTATTGGATGGCAGCTCAGAGATAACAAACTTGAACCTGTCATGTTCCTAAAGAATGCAGCCCCAAAAGAGGTTTGAAATCTTATGCATCTCTACTGCACCAAAGATGTCTGTAGACAGTGCAAAACATGTCACTTTTTTCTCTGCAGGATTCAATTACACTGAATTCTGCTCCTGTAGTACAGGCAATTGTACTAATGGTCAGGATTATGTTGTTTTTGAAGACAGCACTGATGAAGAAGGAAGTTTCAGGTGTATTACATTTATTACAGTACATAATTTCTAAATTTATGATCGATATATGTGATTAAATTTATATTGGTATGATGTTTATATAAGTCGTTATTATATTTGTCCCAGAATCTTCAGTCAATTCTACATGTTACATAGATGATTTACGATTTTTTGTATCGGTCAGCATTGGAAGGGTAACATAGTATGCCATTTATAATGATATCATTTAGGTGACAGTTATATCAATTAATGTACTTTTTCAAATGTAAATAAACTTGGATTATGTAGATGTAACAAGTAAGTCTTTTCTTAAATCTATTTGTACATGTGTATTATATTTGTTGTGTAAAATTTCACTATTCTTGACCGATAGTCACTTGAAATCTTTTAGTACACAAATAGGTTTTACAGAAAGTTATGTTATCATTCCACACATGTTGGTACTAATTTGAAGATTATAGTTCCAATATTAAAAACATGAGCTATTATTGGCCAAAATCTTTGACTATTAAATCTAACTTCCTTGTCTGCAATGGCACATAGTTTAACATCATTTCCAAAATGCTCTGCAATAATCTAATATTTATTTACAACCATGATTTTTAGCTGCTCAAACATCACTCTTGAAGAAAAAAAAGGTTATGAAGTGTGCTACCAGTGGTAAGGGTATGTCACCCGAAACATTATTTGGCTGCTACCCTAGTGAGGACTTCTTCATGTTGCATGCACGTTAAAAATCCATGGGTTAATTCTTGTATGAAAAGCATGTAATATTCAATCTCTGTAAGTTGATGATGTAATCAAAAAGATGGGTTTAGGTCTCTCCAACTTATCATAGTCTGATAAATTATTCAACAGAGTTTGCCAATAAACTCAAACACAATTAAATATATCCCGCCTATATAATAAAGAGCAAGTGGCTGACTCTCTCTCTCTCTCTCTCTCTCTCTCTCTCTCTCTCTCTCTCTCTCTCTCTCTCTCTCTCTCTCTCTCTCTCTATATATATATATATATATGTATATATATATATATATATATATATATATATATATATATATATATATATATATATATATATATATATATATAAATATATATATATATATATATATATATATATATATATATATATATATATAAATATATATATATTTATATATACGATTACGGTTCACTTTCCCTTTGCCTACACATACACCGCATACTCTGGCATATTCTTTACAGATTCTCCTCTATCTTCATACACCTGACAATACTTGAGATTACCAAACAATTCTTCTTCAACATAGGGGTCAACTACTGCACTGTGATTTTTCATTGGCTACTCTCCTCTTCTTAAGGGTAGAAGGGACTCATTAGCTATGGTAAGCAACTCTTCTAGGAGAAGGACACTCCAAAATCAAACCTTTGTTCTCTAGTCTTGGGTAGTGCCATAGCCTCTGTACCATGGTCTTCCATTATTTTGGGTTAGAGTTCTCTTGCTTGAGGGTACACTCGGGCACACTATTCTATCTAATTTCTCTTCCTTTTGTTTTGTTAAAGGTTTTATTGTTTATATAGAAGATATTTAT
>NC_090730.1:74143929-74146429 GCF_036898095.1 Palaemon carinicauda | reverse complement strand
ACCAGGAAACAGTTATTGTACAGGACATTTGTTCATCCAGACATCAACCATGGGAATCCATTCTCACAAGTTATGGTTCCTAAACCACTGAGAACAAAAGTCCTAACATTAGCACATGAATCTACCTTAGGGGCTACCTGTGTGCTAAATAGACAAAGGAGAAGATCCTCAGAGAGTTCTACTGGCCTGGAATGGTTGCAGATCTTGTGACATCTGCCAGAAGACAATCAGCAAAGGTAGGGTAACAAAAGTACCTCTTGAGAAACTGCCAATCGTTGATACTCCATTCAAAAGGGTGTCTGTGGATATAATTGGTAAGATACATCCACCATCTGGGAAAAGAACACCAGTTTATCCTCACTATGATGGACCACGCTAGTAGGTATCCTGATGCAGTGCCCTTGAAGAACATTAACTCTGAATCAGTTGCAGAAGCTCTGGTAGATATGTTTAGCAGGGTAGGGGTGCCTTAAGAAATATTAAGTGATCTTGGAACACAGTTTACCTCTGACTGCATGAAGGAAGTAGCTAGACTCCTCAGCATGCGACAACTTACAACTACTCCATACCATCCAATGTGTAATGGATTGGTGGAAAAGTTCAATGGAACTCTAAAGCAAATGCTGAAAAAGTTATGTCAAGAGAAGCCTAATCAGTGGCACCGGTATATCAATGCTGTGTTGTTTGCTTACAGAGAAGTCCCTCAAGAGTCAACATGGTTCTCCCCTTTTGAGATACTATATGAAAGATCTGTAAGAGGGCCAATGCAGATTTTGAGGGAACTATGAAAAAAACGACATTGAAGAGCCAGAAGTCAAGAGTAGCTATCAATATGTCTTTGAGCTCAAGGAAAAAATGGAGGAGACCATGAAACTATTAAATGAAGCACTGAAGTTGGCACAAGGCCGATACAAACATTACTGTGATAGGATATCCAGGCCTCAGAGTCTTCAGGTAGGCAATCAAGTACTGATTCTACTCCCTACAGACAGCAATAAGCTACTCATGCAGTGGAAGGGTCCATTTAATGTAGAGAATGTTGTGGGCAAGAATGATTATGGTATAAACATTCATGGAAAAGTTTAAACTTTTCATATCAACATGTTGAAGAAGTATCTTCAAAGAGCAAAAGATGTCATCTTAGATACAGAGTGTGCTATTTTTGACAATGTTAGCAACTCAAGTATAGACATCCATGAGGATGAAGAGTTGCTGGAGATAGCACCAACCTCTGGATCAGAATCAATAAAGGATATTATGTTTGGCTTAAACCTTGACCTGAATCAGGAACGTCAAATTAAAGAACTTGTGCGGGAGCATGAAGATATCTTTACGGACATCCCTGGAACATCAAACAAAGGTGAGCATAAAATAAAACTTACATCGCATGAACCAGTGAGGAGTAAGCCATACCCGATACCATATGGTGTCAGAGCGTCACTTAGGAAAGAGATAAAAGGTATGCTAGACATGGAGATCATCCAGGAGTCGGCATCACCTTATGCTTCGCCTGCGGGGATGGTAAAGAAATCTGGTGGGTCAAATAGAGTATGTATAGACTTTAGAAAACTTAATCATAATACTATATTTAATCCAGAACCAATGGCTACAGCAGATGATGTTTTTGCCAGGTTATCAGAAAGCTATTTCTTTACAAAGATTGATTTCACCAAGGGCTACTGGCAGATCAAGGTTCGATCAGAAGATGTCCCAAAGACAGCTTTTGTTACTCCTGATGGCCAATTTGAATTTCTCAAGATGCCTTTTGGGATGGTTAATGCAAGAGCCACATATGTTAAGTGTAGGCGAACACTTCTTAAAGGTCTCGATAATGTGGAAAGCTATATAGATGACTTACTGGTACACACAAAGTCATGGCCTGAACATTTGGAAACCTTGCAAGAGCTATTTCAGCATATTTGAAATTCAAATCTCACTATTAGGCCAAGCAAGTGTATTTTGGCTTCAGAAACGGTGCAATTCCTTGAGCATGATATCCAGGGAGGCACTTTGAGTCTTCAGGAAACCAACATTAGTAAAATTCAATCAGCCCCACAACCAAAGACTAAGAAGGAGGTAAGATCGTTTTTAGGACTTACGGGATTTTATCATGCTTATATCCCAAACTATGCAACCATTGATGCTCCGCTATCTGACCTGACAAGGAAGGGGAAAAGCAATGTCGTACATTGGTAGGAGCCTCAAGAGAAAGCATACAACAGTCTGAAGTCTATACTAGTTAACAAACCTGTCCTGCGCCTTTCAGACCTAAACAGAAGATTCATCTTGAGAACAGATGCTTCACACGTGGGACTAAGGGCAGTGTTACTTCAGGAATAGGAGGATGGTTTGTTCCCCGTGAGTTTCGCCAGCCGAAAACTGTTGGACAGGGAGCCGAGATACAGCACTACGGAGAAAGAGTGTATTGTGTAGGCTCTACAGAAATTCAAAATGTATTTGTATGGTGTTGACTTCACGTTACAAACAGATCATCAACCTT
>NC_090730.1:74116429-74128929 GCF_036898095.1 Palaemon carinicauda | reverse complement strand
ATAGACAACACATCGCCTTTGTTCTCAATTTAAAAGCTTATTGGTCTCATAACTGATTGAGTGGATATCCTTTCTACGATTGCATACCCCTTTTTATGAAAATTTTCTTGAATGTAGCCTAATGTCGTCGTTTATAATGTTTTTCTAACACATTTAAGTTATTCTTCCATTTAAAGTTATGAATAGCGATAAAAAAGTATGAAATTGGAAAATCTCATTTTACGAAAGAGATAAGGATCAGAGCACACCAGGAATGAGGTCACATTCCAAATCCCGAATTTCTTCACAAATAGACAATAATAAAACTGGCAATAACAAAAGCAAAGTAATCTGGGTATTGTTGACGTCATCCTAGGAAATTTTAGACGAAAGGTCTATTGGTGCAATTAAACCATTTCAGTGACTCTTAAGTTACCTGGAATTGTGACAGGAATAGCATGAATGGAAAGTGTCACCAGGGTCTGTTTGCATGGGAGTTTAGATGAAGGTGAATCCTTCAATTAAAGTAATTCCCCTATTGCACTATCTAGCTGTTTGTAGTATGCAGTAACAATAAAACAGGAAGAAATTCTATATTTTTTTTGGGGGGGTGGTGGGGTGGAGTTGTTCAGATGTATATAATGACCTATTACACAGCAGAGTTCTATATTCTTTTTTTTCTGTATGTGAAAATGAGAATTAGAAGAAAAAGAATGATTTTTTTTAAGATATGTTAGATAGTCAAGTAAATCAGATGGTTATTTTTTTTTTATAATTATCTATAAATAAAGACTAGGAATAGTTAAAGATATGAAAAAAAATAAATTCAATAGGTAACCAAACCAAATCCTCTTTTTTTTCAGTAAGTAAGATACACATTTCCAGATTTGATGTAGGGTCTAGCTTAAAGAAGTCATACTTCCCGAATAGGAAGTCGAGTACGTTATAATAAAAATACAAATATACCATAGGCCCAGAACACATTTAAATCGCAGCTTATCTAGCGTAAAATCAACCAAAAATATTTATATATCTTTTAGGTCCCTAAACCCAAATCCGTCCTAAAATAGAGAACCCTGGCGTATTGTCGAATAGTACTGAAGGCAAAATCAGCAGGAGAGAAAAACATGAATCATATAAGAAACGTGACCTTTTATGGTACATGTTCGAAGAATGATGAATATTACACTGGGTACAACAACAGAAGAATTTTTTGTTAAGAGAAGAGTCTTAGTGACAATGATAGTATTCCTTGGGCAATTCTTGCTGCCTACAGATTTGGACAATAATTGATATCGTATTTTCACAGATAAGTCTATTTACGTAATGAGTGTTTATTTTATTAATTCCGTCAACAAAGGGATTTTAAACTATTATGTAAAAAGCTGGAAATGATTAAATTTTGGAAGGTCAAGGTCACAGACGAGCAAAACATCCAAAATCAATCCAAAAGGTCGAGAAATAATCTGCCATGGAGGAGGTCTGCGCTCTACTAAGTTTCCTTCTAGTATTTCATATTTTAGCTAGTTTGTTTATGAAACCAATTTGTTTCTTTGTTATTCAGATTATTATTTTTATTTTAATTGTTATTAGCAAAAGTATTATTATTATTATTATTATTATTATTATTATTATTATTATTATTATTATTATTATCAAAGTCATTGTTATTATTGTTACCTCCGCAAACAAAGTTGGAGGAGGTATTGTTTTCCCAACGATTTTTGTGTGTGTGTTTTTTTTTTTTTTTTTTTTTTTGTGAACACCTTCCTGACCACAATTTTAATCGTAATGAAACTTGCAGGGATTAACTGTTATATAAAAAGCTAGAAACTATAAAATATGGAAGGTCAAGATCAAAGGTCAAGGTCAAAGGTCATGCAACATGTCTAAGTCACGTAATCAGCCATAACTTTTGGTCATCGTTGTCATAGAGACTTCAAACTAGATTTATATTTGAGTGTTAGAAACTCCACGCTAATTATTACATTTCAGGTCAAATGTCAAGGTCAAGTCCAGAGTCAAGGTTAAGCAAATGGTCAAATTCCGGTCATCAACCAAATAGCCATAATATTTATCGTAAAGTAATGAAATTTGCAGAGATTTTAAACTGCTATGTAAAGAGCTGGAATTTATTTTTAATTTGGAATATCAAAGGTCTAGGTCACGATGAGCAATACGTTCATATCACGTAATCACTCGTAAGTTTGGACATCTTGTCACAGAGACTTCAAACTTGTTTCATATTTGAGTGTATGGAAATCCACGCATATTAATACATGTTAATGTCAAAGGTCAAGGTTGAGCAAAAAGACGAGAAAGAAGCTGCCAAGGTGGAGGTCTGCACTCTACTGAAGGATCCCCTTGTTTTATTTTTTAATTTCTGTTCAATATATTTTTTTTTTATTTTAAATTTTCGGAGACCTTTTCACCCTAATATTCTTGTGATATATTTTCAAGTGTTAATTGCCGCCTTTTCCTCATGAAATTATTATTATTATTATTATTATTATTATTATTATTATTATTATTATTATTATTATTATTATTATTATTATTATTATTATTATCATATATGCATTAAATATATATATATATATATATATATATCTATATATAATATATATATATATATACATGTACATATATATATATATATATATACAGTATATATATATATATGTATATATATATATACATATACATATATATATATATATACATATATTGTTTATATATATATATATATATATGTATATATATATATATATATATACATATATATATACATATATATATATATATATACATATATTGTTTATAGATATATATATATATATATATACATATATATATACACATATATATATATATATGTATATATATATGTATATATATATATATATATATATATGCGTAAAAGTCACAGGAAAACGGGATGCTCAGATACAGAAGAACCACAGGGAAAATGAAAATAAGAAATATAAGATTAAGTCCTGACTTGTTTCGTGGTACTTCTTCAGAGGACTGAAGAAGTATCATGATACTAGTCAGGACTTAATGTTGTATTTCGTATTTTCAATTTCCCTGTGGTTCTTCCTCATATATATATATATATATATATATACTGTATATATATATATATATATATATTATGTTGCATTTCTATTTAGTATATAAATCACCCAAAAAACAACACATCTTCCACAAAAAAGTAAAGAATGAAATATTGTATGTAAAAATATACACAAAACTATATAGATAATTCCACTCATTTTTTCTTAAGACCTCTGCAACCAAAACACAGAATACCAAAATTGAAACAAAAATCATAACATCAGGTCTACATGACCTCGGCAATACCCTCCCTCTGGTTCCGGGCAATATGGGCTTTTTGGACGGGACAGGGGTAGGAATAGATATTCCTTCATCCCTCAATTTTACTTGTCAGGGTTTACGGCACAATTTCGCAACACAACTCACCACCACCGCTTCACCATTTATTCAAATCACTACAACACTTGCACTTGCAACTTTCAACTGGTGGCCACTAGTCATTTACCGAGAAAATCATTCATATTCCAGCCCTTCTCTTATAACATTAAGTATAAGGTATTTACATCTGCACATTCTCTAACATTGCCTATCCTCAAGGCTGAACTTTAATCCCGGAGCCACTTGCCATTCGGGAACCGCCCCGGCCCAAGCAACCAGCAATCATGTAAATACATGAATAACACAGCATCCGCCTCATGAATCTCACTTGACCTATTTAACCTCTGATTGTTTTTAGGTTCTCTCAGCAATGTTAAACGTATTTCCACACTCAGCAAAACTACCAAAATTATCATCAAGCTTATTTAAAACATGTCAAAATAAGAAATGAAGTTTGTTCAAATAACAACAACAGCAAAGGAAAAAACATTTCTACTCATCAACTCGAGGGATGTCACGTATGCAGGGGTAAGGAAGAACACTTTTGAAAACTACCTCTTCAGGCATCACATGTATGTGTGCCTGATGGTGTTCAGACACTGCACCGCTAACAATGCTTTGTATCATAACTGTGTTAGACTTAACCATCTTTACTCGGTACGGACCCAAATACGCTGGCTCTAGTTTGTGTTTCCTAGGTTGTAGTCATTTTAAATACACAGGATCGCCCACAAATACTTTTACCGGTGCGGTTTTGAACGGACCATCATACTTCGAGCTGTGATTTTCATTAGCTCTTTTCAAAAACCTTTCAGTGGTGTTCATTCCTCTCCTCAATAGATTTAATAATTATACACGATGTTGCTCAATTGAATAATTTTGCAATTGTTGCGAATTAATGAGTACCGTATATGGTAACACAGGATCCTGTCCATACTCTAAAAAGAAAGGTGTGTCCCTGAGCAAAGCAATATATGCAATGTTAAAAGCTAGCTCAGCTGTAGGAAGCATGGCGTGCCAACGAAGGGGGTCATCAGCCACTATGTAATGCAAAATTCGCACTTTTTTCCCTATTAAGCGACTCTACTAAGCCATTTCATCAAGTCCGTGACCGATTTCACCACCATAAGGTGGTGAAATCAGTCACGACCCTTATCACTTATCAAAATTTTCGGGCAACCAAACTTAGTAATGAAAGAGCACAGCGCCTGGGCTAATGAATTTTCAGATTTATCTAACATTGCGTAAGTATGAGTGTACCGAGTAAATAAATCCACAAATACACAGATATACTTATGTTGTGTTAACCCGGTAGGAAATGGTCCTACTACATCCATATGCACTCTAAAAAATTTAATGCGAACCATCGGCCACTTTCTGGTTTCCAGTAGAGTGTTTTTATGTTCTTTGAAACAGTTATAAGCATGACAACCTCTTATATCACCTCAAGATCCCTACCTGTAGAATCATCACCCCAGAATTTCCCACCTGTAGACTCGTCACCCCCAAATTCCTCCATATGTATAATTGTCAACCCAGAAATGCCCACCTGTAAAATGCCCCCCCCCCCCCCCCCCCCCCCCCAGGTATCCCACCTGTATATTTAGGATGTTAACAAACATTTTGCAATGGATATTGAATAACAATTACCATCTATGTAGTTTAAAAAATACCTTTATTTATTACTAAAGGTGTTAAAGTAAAAAAAGAATAAAGAATTTACATTTCACAATGGATATTGAATAGCAATAAGTTCACACAAATTTAAAAAAGTATTATCCCCGAAACATTCATACCACATGAATTCTTTTAGGTACGAATTTAAAAAAACTTCATTTGTAGCCACGCATTGTGTTTATGTAACTCTTGTGTTTGTTTCAATAGGATTCTATCGTCTGTGTGTGCACACCGGTACTTGGATCCACAAAGTTGACTGAATGGTTTACAGTTCTATGGTTGTATCCGAGACCTTGGATATTGCGGTATGCTCTTCATTCATCGCTGTGAATGATAGATCCTTACCGAACTACTTTGAGTATTATCGGAAGAAGAGTGGCAGCATCTCTTTTCTCAACTATTTCCATATAACCAATTCCAGGGCTTGTGCTTGTATCCACTATACCAAAAACCCATTTAGGAGTGTGTGGTGAGCGTCCACGATGGTGTTCCGGTTTATGTGAAAAACATGATTCATCAATTTCAACAATAATTCCAGGGCCCCCAAGCTGAATTGAATTTGTTTCAAAATACACATTACAGAGTTCCCTAAAAAAGCTATAAAAATCGATCATTGTTTTCTCGCCGATGTTCACCTGACGTCCTACTTCTGTTTTGCCAATCACTCCAAAGGTACATAACATGGACACATTTTTTTTTATTGAAATATTAGATCGTGCAAAAAAAGAACCTATTCTTATTGACTTCCTTGATTTCTATTTCAAACAGTCCTTGTATTGGCATTTCCATATAAATCCATCCTTTGATCTGGAAAACGTTGTCCAGTTCATACAACTATTGCAGGTATCAAACTAAACTTCACTTTTTATAAGATTCTTTTGCTGTAGCCAACGAATAACTAGAGAGGAATCATCACACAAAAGTGGAAGAACCACATCTTGAAAGGTATTCCGAGCCATGGATGATGGTTGTTTAAAGTAAAAAAGAATTGTAGCATCTATTCTTAATTTTGCAAAATACAAAAGAGGAAAAAGACAATTTTGGAATGAGAAAGATTTAAAGGTAGGTTGTTAAGAATGAGAGAGGTTGTTAGTTAGGTAGGTAATTATTCTAGAGCCATTAAATATCTTATTAAAACTAAGTAATAAAATAAAGTTAATTGAAAACTGCCACCATTTGTTGAATCATAAGAAAAAGAGAAGTTGTTAGTAAGAATGGTAATTATCCTGGTATTAAATAATGATCAGAATTAAGTAGTAATTTAAATCTAGTTAAAACTAACCCTCATTTGTTAAATCATCACTCCAGAATCTCTCCTGTACAGTCGTCACCCCAGGGTATCCCACCTGTAGAAAAGTCACCCCAGGGTATCCCACCTGTAGAATCGTCACCCTGAAGGACCTTGGGGTGACAGTTCTACAGGAGATCCATATAATATATATAAATTATATATATATATATATATATATATACATATATATATATATATATATATAAACATGTTTATATATACACATATATAATATATATATATATATATATATATATAAACATGTATATATATACACATATATATATATATATATATATATATATATGCATATATATATATACATATATATATATATATATATGCATATATATATACATATATATATATATATATATATATATATATATATATATATATGCATATATATATATATATATATATATTTATATACTTATATATACAGTATATATATATATATATATATATATTTATATATTTATATATATATATACTGTATAAATATACATATATATAAATATTACTGGTCACTAGAGTAAATACGTCGTGAGAATGTCTAGCGACTTTTCATTTTGTCATTTGCTTGCATGGCGACAGAGAAATGTGGCCCTTGATATGAACAGTATACTTGGAACTACTTTTCAGTTGTTGCTTTGATGACCAAGACTAATGGATACCTCTCAAACATATGCTCTTTAAGTTTTGAAAAAATTGCTAGACCATGAAATATTTCGTGATATCCTATATGATTTTTAACTTTGTTTCATGCCTAGGCAGAGTTTTCATTGAATACTATTGATTTTTAAAACAAAATCGCACATTTTTGGCTGATTTCTACATCATCCAAGGAATGAATGAATATCCTTTTCCTTTCCAGGTCGGTTAAACTTGGGAATGCATTATTGTCATTGGCAGTCAAACAACCTAAGCAAGCTTCGCAACGCAAGGATTGCTTCAATTTATTAACAATTAATGCTCCAATATATGCAATAATATTATTTGAACAAAGTGATAGGTGATGAACCGTAGGAATCTAAGTATAGTCCTCTTAGATATCAGTTTCATCCAAACTGCTATCTGCCATTAACCTGTTCATTGGAAAAGACACATATTCAACATCAATCGAGTTACGCAAATGAGAAACATTACTTGATCACTTGAGTGTAATTGGACATCCTGAATATCATGTTGAACTAAGACTTTCATATAAGCAGGAGAAAACTGAACGGAAGTAGGATCAATATTACAACCCCCTTGATTGATACTTTGCCACTGCTCAAAATAATTCAATGTGATCTTGACTCATATTATATAACAGTAAAATTTTTAATTTTGGCCAGAACTGCCAGTTAATTGGTAATATAGGTATATTCAACTTAAATTACAAGCTATAAATTTTAGAAACACCTTTCTTTAATTTAAATTCAAAAGCTTTCCAGCAGAAAGTTATAATGGTCAATATAGGATTCACCCTTCACTAAATTTCCTTTAATTAAACATTCCTTTATTGAGCCTCATGTAGCCTACTTCATCGCTAGCGAGGAGAAGGATATAAATACTTTTTGCTTGTTTCTCTGTCCTTTGCTTAACTCTATAGAAGTTCGTTATCATACTACATGAACATTGAAATCACTGTGCCCCCCCCCCCTCTCTCTCTCTCTCTCTCTCTCTCTCTCTCTCTCTCTCTCTCTCTCTCTCGGTGAAACAAGAACTCGACCGTCTGATAACAGAGGTCGTTAGTCACTCCAACCAGTGTGACGGAAAAATATTCGCAGACATATTGAAACAATATGATCCAAGAAACTGGAGCAAATATGCGGAAAATATGAGCAAAATAATAAAAGAAATTCCAAAGAAGATCCAGGTGATAAAGAGACTTATAAGAAGTCCAATATGGCGAATATGCTGATTGATGCATTGGGAAAAAGAATGCCAAAATGGTGCAATATACTCAAGATATGGTATTCCATTATCAATCCTCAACAACTGATCAGAAAATGCGATGCCTGTCATGTACCAACTCACCCTGCATGTGCTGAAATACAGCAAAATATAAAATTTAGAGACACACAGGTATTCTGCTCAACATGCTTAGTCTGGATAGAAAATATAATAAAGTCGAGACTGAATCTGCAAATAGTTGAAGAAGAAGAAGAAGAAGAAGAAGAAGAAGAAGAAGAAGAAGAAGAAGAAGAAGAAGAAGAAGAAGAAAAAGAGAAAAATGAACAGGATATGTGTAAGGATGCAGAGGAAATCATTGATATAACTCATGATGCCATCCAACAGCATACTTACAAAGAAATAAATTATCAGATGGAAACAAATAATAGACCCAAGATACTCCACCCGGACCTACATACTTTTAGGGAAGAGCAAGAACAAGAAAAAAAAAGAAAATAAAGATATAGCTTGCAATCTGCTGATAAGAGGGAATTGCAGATTTGGCGAAAGATGCTATCCAAAGATATGCCATAATTATGAAATATATGGTAAATGTGCGTATTTAGACGGATAGGGAGACGAATGCAGAGATCTCCTCCCAAAAATATGCAAAAACCTAAAAGAAGAAAAAGGATGCAAATTAAACAAAAATTATCGATATATGTATCATGCAACCATGAATGAAAGTAAGAAAACTCAGCAAACAGAAAAGAAAATTTAAAGCAAAAATGAAACAAATAAAGAAACCAAAAAACAAGCCGAGTATATACTGCACTATGCACAAAAAGCCCCAAGTTATGAAGTCTTTCAACCCAAATATGCACAATTAGAACCCAACTACAAAGAATGCATCTATAATGCCAGGGGTTGGTGCAGATATGGGGATAATTGCAGGTATACACACAAAAATTAATATGAAGGCGAAAGAGCAAATATAATAGAAAAGTTAGATTTTTTAATGGCAGAATTCCAGGAAATGAAGAAAGAAACAACATATCAGAACAAGAAGAAAGCATAGGAATATCCATATTATTACCAATATTAAATAATGGGGATGAAACACAAACCATAACAGTGATGAATGCACAGGATTTAGTCACGAGTAATTCTAAAAGGAAAATAGAGTTATTAGATGAACTAACCCAAAATCAAAATATAGATATATTAAATATAAGTGAAACATGGTATTCCCTAGAGACTGGCAGTGATGACCAGATAAAGGGTTTCCAAACATATAGATCAGACAGAACAAATAGGAATCGAGGGGGAATCACAATATATGGAAGAGACATAAATAAAGGAAAAGTCTGTGAAAAATACAGCAACACAGAATGTGAATTGATTGCGGTAGAATTTAAATTTGAAAAACTAGTGAATATTGTAGTTTACAGACCCCCAAATACTAAAGAGTTTGATATAATAATAGAAAAAATAGATGATATAGGTAGAAACCACAAAGACTGGAATATACTCCTATCCGGAGATTTTAACTTTCCTTTCGTGGATTGGAAAGAACGGATAGAAGAAAGTGGTTGTATATATACATATAAGAAAGAGAGTAATGGCACAGAAGATAAGAGGCAATTTGAAAAGCTTCAAGATATGCTATTAAAACATAATATGCAACAAATAAATCACATCCCAACAGGAAAGGAAAATGTCCAAGATTTAGTATTTGTAAATGAGGTGAATTATGTTGAAGAAATAATAGTGTATAACACGGGAAATTCAGACCACAATGTCATAGAATTAATAGTCCATTCCAAAGCAAGTGATTGCAGAGATAATCTAAGCACAAAACGATGGGAATGATATGGAAAATATAATTCTTATAGTAGGAATATAAAATGGTCAGAAATAAATGAAGAACTGAACAAAGAATGGAAAAATGTATTCGTAAGTGATAATATACAGGTAAATACGGACATACTGTACAGAATACTGGAGAAAATTGTTGAAAAATATATACTGAAAAAAAATAAACAACAGACATGCATACCAAGAGAGAGAAGGATCTTATTTCAGAAAATTAGAAAGTGGAAGAAAAATCTTGCAAAAGAAAAAATGTAAGGAAAATGATGGAAATAAAAAGTAAAATAGAAAAAGCAGAACGAAAGATTACACAATTGAGAGAAAATGAAAAAAGGGACTTAGAAGGAAGGACACTTCAAAATATAAAAAAAAGAAAAGAAAGTAATTTACTCTTATGCCAAAAAGATGAATAAAGAGAGATTAGAAATATGCTCTCTAAGAATTGATGGACGGTTAACAAATAAAAAAAGGAAATATGCAACATATTAGCAGAAGAATATAAGTGTGAGTTCATGCCAAGAATTGCGAATGAGAATAATGGAACAGAAATGAGAGAAGAAAATGTTGAATATCTAACGGATATAGATATTAATGAAGCAGATATTGTCAAGGCTATAAGCGAAATTAAAAAGGGATCTGCAGCCGGACCAGATGGAGTTCCAACGATTTTGATGAAAAAAATTGCACACACTATTGCGAAGCCGCTTGCAATACTGCTAAGACAAAGTGTAGATATGAGCGAGATATATGTTAACCATATACTAGTTTATATAACCTCTATTTTCAAAATGAAAGTGTATGAAAGGGTAATAAAAAAGGAGATAATCAATCATTTGGTTAAAAATAATTTGTTTAATATAGGTCAACACAGTTTTGTGCCCGGATAAAGTATACAAACCTAACTGATAGCACACTATGAAAATATATACAAAAATATGATTAATGAAAAAGACACAGATGTGATCTATCTAGATTTTGCAAAAGCCTTTGACAAGGTAGACCATAATATATTAGAGAAAAAAATGGGAAAGCATAATATTGTGGGAAAGATAGGAAAACAGGTAAAAGAATTCCTGCAAAACAGAAAACAGACAGTGGTTGCAAATGACGAGAAATCAGATGAAAATCAGGTAATATCTGGCGTGCCACAGGGTACGGTATTAGCTGCACTGCTGTTTGTTATTATGATCTCAGATATAGACTGTGATGTTAAAAACTCTGTAGTGAGAAGTTTCACCGAGTACACAAGAATAAGTAGAGAAATTACTTGTGATGAAGATAGGAACTCACTATCAAGAGGTCTAAACAAAATATATGAATGGGCAGAGATAAATAGGATGGTATTTAACTCCAATAAATTCGATTCAATAGATTATGGAAACGGAGAAGGAATCGTATATGCATACAAGGGACCTAATAACGAGACTATCACAAACAAGGAAGCAATTAAAGACCTTGGTGTAATGTTAAACAGGAATATGTTATGCAACGACCAAATAGCAACACTGTTGGCTAAATGTAAAGCAAAAATGGGAATGCTATTCAGACACTTTAAAACAAGAAAAGCTGAACTCATGATTATGCTTTACAAAACTTATGTACGCAGTACACTCGAGTACTGCAATGTGATATGGTACCCACACTACCAAAAGGATATTGCACAAATAGAGAGTGTGCAAAGGTCCTATACTGCTAGAATAGAAAAAGTTAAGGACCTTGACTACTGGGAAAGACTGCAATTTTGAAAACTATACAGTCTAGAAAGTAGAAGAGACCGCTACATGATAATGAATTCATGGAAGCAAATAGAAAGAATTACTGAAAACATCGTGGAGCTAAAAACATCAGAAAGACCAAGCCAAGGTAGATTAATAGTGCCAAAAACTATACCAGGAAAACCAAGGAAGGCGCACAAGACATTAATCCACTACGCACCAGCATCCATAATGCAGCGACTATTTAATGCGCTACCAGCTCATCTAAGAAACATATCAGGAGTGAGCATAGATGTGTTTAAGAATAAGCTTCATAAATACCTAAGATGCATCCCAGACCATCCAAGACTGGAAGATTCAAAATACAGCGGAAGATTCATTAGCAACTCTCTGGTGAATATACGAGGTGCCTCACACCGAGGGACCTGGGGGAACCCAAACATAGAATAAGGCAATAAGGTAATGTTCTCTCTCTCTCTCTCTCTCTCTCTCTCTCTCTCTCTCTCTCTCTCATTACTTGCAAGAATAGTTGTTTTAGAAACATTAACTCAAACACCTCAATTCTCCTTTGCCACCAAAAAATATTTCAATAGCCTTAGATCCATTCACGTTGCCTGGGGTGTATTTTGACTGTCCATTGTGCTTGCTGA
>NC_090730.1:74103929-74113929 GCF_036898095.1 Palaemon carinicauda | reverse complement strand
CTCATGAAATAAGAAAGTCTTCAGTTTCCTCTTGAAAGCCTTAATGTCTTCAATCATTCGAATGCTTCGTGGGAGCTTGTTATATAGTTTCGGGGCCGCATATTTAAAAGCTCTGGAGCCTAAAGTAGATATAAATCTAGGTTCCAACAGTTTGAAGCCATCTGTAACTATTCTTGTGTCGACATGATTTGTTGGCTGCGCAATATGTAGCAATTCTTTTAAGTATTTTGAACGCCTGGTTCTGATAACTTGGTTGGTTATTGTACATATTTTACATTCAATTCTCGCTTTAATCGGCAGCCAGTGTAAATCGATTATTATAGGGGTGATCCTTTCTCTAGGTGGGACACCTTCTATCAGTCTTGCTCCTCTGTTTATTATGTTTTGTAATTTCTCAAGTTGCACTTTTGGTAAATTGTAATAGATAGAGTTACAGTAATCAATCCTGGTAATAACACAGTTTATCACAAGTTTCTTTACAGAATTTTCGTTCAGGTGCTTTTTTATAAAGGCAATATTTCTTATATGATAACCAGCAGTTTTTATTACATTATTTATTTGGGCATTTAGAGACAGGTTACTGTCAAGAAATACACCTCGATCTCGAGCTTTACTAGATATCGGCACCGAGTCATTATTTATGTTCATTTGGATATCACCTAAGTTTCTTACGCTGTATCTCTTGCCCACCACCATGAATTCAGTTTTCTCATTTAATTTTAGTTGTTTAAATGTCATCCATTCTCCAACACTATCAAGGATTCGGTTTAGAGTTTCAGTAGTGTCATGTATATCATTTATGGAGAAGTAAAATTGTGTGTCATCTGCAAATAGTTTAAACTTCACGCCATGCCATTGTAGCATTTTCGATAGACCAATAGTATAGATGCAGGATAAGATTGGGCCAAGTACACTCCCCAGGGGTAACCCTCTGGTTAAGGGTTCATATGATGAATAAGAGTTTCCAATCCGTACACAGTAATTTCTACCAACTAAGTAGTCCTTTAGGTATTTGAAAGCTTGATCTTCAACGCCGATAGACCGTAGATCATTTAGTAGCAGTTCATGCACCACTGTATCAAAAGCAGCACCGAGATCGAGCAGTATTAAGATACCACATTTATTTTCATCCATCATTTCTGGCATATCATTTACAACAGAGCATATGGCTGTCTCCGTAGAATATAGTTTTCTGTAGGCAGATTGGTTGTCAGGCAAAGCTTCTATTACTTCCAAGTTGCTGACTAGTTGTTCAAGAATTACATATTCAAGAACTTTTGAGACAAACGATAGATTTGAAATAGGTCTGTATGAGCTTTATTCCTGGTAGTCCAGTGCATTTTTCAGAACTGGTGTGATTATAGCCATTTTCTCAGATTTAGGAAACTTACATTCATCAATGCTTGCATTTGCTATTCGCATTATTATTTCGGCTAGACTAGAATAGTCTCTCGAATTACTTCAGATATTGCCATACGATCAATCGCGCAGTTAGTTTTCTTTGCTCTCTTGATAATTCTTGTAATGTCATCTTGTGTTATGTTGTTAAATCATATTAGTTTTGTCTGTATGCCTGGTGCATATTAATCTGATGTTGAGTATTTATTTACAAATGACCTGGTTATATTTTCAATTTTGTTTTTAAAGAATACTAGAAAATTATTTGCTAGTTCCTGGTCACTGTATCCATCAGGTAGCTTCTTTTCTTTTACATTTCCCATTATACCATTCAGGAGACGATATAACGTATTCATGTCCGTTGTTGCTTCGAGGATCTTTCTCTTATAGCATTCACTTTTTTTCCTTCTTAGTAGGTAGTTATATTGACACGCAGCAGTTTTGTATTCTACCCAATTACTTTCAGTTTTTAACCTATTCCACTTTCTTTCTCTACGTCTTTTTTCCCTCTTTTTCACCAAAGTCTCTCCATCAAACCAAGGAGATTGGTCTTTTATGGTTATAGTCTTTTCCATCGGTGAGGACATGGCATCATATTCAGTTTTACTCACTATATTATAAGTGGTCATAAGATAGTTAGCACACTTAGCTCCTAACAGACGTTGGTCATCATGATCACAGGGAATGTTGATAGCATTATTTATTTTCTTTGTAACTTCTTCAGTAAATACTGTAGGAGAAAATTTCGATTTATGTCTAAAGTTTATTTACTTTACTAATGCATGTTTCTGTAGAGGTAGATTTAACGTAATAAGTTTGTGTTCTGGGGAGATAGTACATTTCTCTTCGATTTTTTTATCAGATAAAGTAGTTGTACAGTCGACATTATTCACTAGTTGATATGATTCTAGTAAGTAAATGCCAAAGTGTCAGGATTTGATGCTTCATTGATCCAAAAATTTAAGTCTTCACAGATAACTAATTCGGTTTTCTCCATGATAATCATCTCAATAAAAGCACCGAATTCTTCAAAAAAGATACTGGTGTTTGTTCTAGGAGGTTTGTAGATTGTTACAAGGGATATTCTTCTATTCTTGACGTAAATTTGATTTCTATATATTCAAAGCTTGTTACAATAACTCTTTTCAACGTTTTGAGATTTGAGTTACTTTTATGAATAGAGTCCGACGTCCCCACCAGACCTACCTTTTCTCCTTATGTGAAAGAAGGCATGTGTGGGGGCGTCATTTCAGTGATCTTTGCCTTGTCCAAGTTATTTAGCCATGTTTCAGATCATGCTAGTATATCTAAATATTTCTCGTTTATCAATTCTCGAATTTGAACAGTCTTATTCCCTACAGATTGTATATTTACAAAGCCACAGTTTATGACATCCCGAGTAACCATGATCAGTATTTCCCGCTAGTCTTTTCAGTTCCAAGTCAAAAGCATTGCAGTCTCTAGAATTTAGTCTGTGGTCACTTGGTCTGTTTAACTTTGTACAGATTAAACACCTTGACACTTGCAAATTACACTCCCTGGTGGAATGTCTCCCTGAACATTTCCCGCAGACTTAATATTCATTCTTAGACTTGCAATCTTTTCCAAAATGTCCATGCCTCTGACAGAGGTAGCAGGTGATCACGTGGTACATACCACGTATGTTATAGATACCTCCTCGTAACGAAACTTTGTCCCCATTATCATAAATGGTCCTCCGAATTTCAGTATAATATTTCAGCACATGGTGGGTAGTCCCCCCAACCCCCAGGTATTTTTCTTCAGGACTACACTTATCTTATCTTCTATATTTTGGATTTGGTCAAGGCAGCGAATTCTTTGAATCAGAGCATTTACTATATCATCTTCATCATTGTATACATTGGATTTCATTATTTTTAGTTTTAGTTTTCCAACTTTTCTCGTTTCAGTGTCAGCCACAAATGTCTCAAATTTGTTTGCCGCCTCTTCTCTGATCATCTTGTTAGCAAAGTTTACAGCATTTCCATTCGTAGTTGACTTCGTGTTAAGTATAGTAAAGTCTTTAAGTGCTTGTTCAACCTCACTTTTTATTTCAGTAATTTTAGTTGTTGTATTAGTTGATTTAATTATCAACAGATTTTTTTCCTTAACTTTGCCAGCAAATGTCGGTTTCTCCGGTTTTGTGTCTATCAATGTTTAAATGATTCCATATTCATGGCAAGAGTGTCAACTTTCTCAGTGAGGTTGGTGGTCTGGGTGGAATTGGCTGCGTCTGCGCTTTTCTGCAAGTTTGTTTTCCCAAGTCATCTATTTTCGCTTCTTCTTTGTTCAAGGACAGATCTCTCAGGTTTACATCTTCCTTTAATTTTGATATCACTAAATTGTTTTGTCTGGCTTCACCTGCGCATTGTGGGCATAACCAGTCTAGGTTTTTCCGTTCATTCTCACTGATGGCTGTCACTATATGCACACATCTCTTATGGTAGAGTCTATTACATTCACGTACTATCCATTTTCTCCGTTCTCCATCTGTGTCATTACATATGAAGCAGACATAGTTAGGAGCTGACATATTGTACTGTTTCTTATCACTTAGGTTTCTCCAAAAGACCTACTAATATCTTTTCAATGATATTCTAAGCGAGAAACACATAGCTAAATCCCAGGTCCTTTAACCCTGGATAGGTACGCTCCTCGGACACCCCTTCAAGGGTATACTCGGACGCGAACGACCCCGACGCCAAAAAAAATTCTTGAAAAATCAGTTTGTGCAGTAATCTCTTTTATTCTTTTGCCAAAAAAAACTTCAATGAATGCTTAAAACAACTGTAAAGATAAATACTACTCATCTGCAGAAAAACTATTTATTATAAATATTTTAAAAAATTAAGTAGAAATAAAAAAAGACCTGACATAAAAATTCATAAAAAAAAAGTTTATACATATATACACAAATCCTTTTAGGAATTGATTCTTGAATGTTTAGGACACATCTTGATGTATTTTGGAAGGAGTCAGACCCATGGAGGTGAAGATATGAAATGAGAAAAAAAGGGTAACTTTTTTTGGCCAAAAAAATTTGTCCAAATTTCATGATTTTTTTTGGGTACCCAAATGAAATAGAAAGTGGCTAATTTTTTTAGGGAATAAACATATGTTATCCTAAAATAGAAATATGTAAAAAAATCTTCATTATTTTGTAAATTACATTTATATCAGGGGCCATATCTAAAGGTAATTTTTTGAGTACTTAGAAATTTCGTAAAAAAATACATATATTTAATATATAATATGATATTTATGCAGGTAAAAATATACCAAAATATCACACATTCTATAGGGAACAAGAATATATATAGATAGGGCAACTTACGCTTCGGATATGTCCACAAAATGGCCACCAACCACACTGACTCAGACTCCCTAATCTGCCACTTGAAATGTAGGAAGGTTATGTCAATTTCAAGGTGTTATTTACTAGTCTAATTATTATTGGATATGCATAAAAATTGTATGGTTGGTTGCTGGATAATTGTCGATTATTTTACGACTATAAAATTAAAATTCTGACCCCAAAAAAATTTATTTTGAAGGGAAATAAAATCGAAAAAAAAAACAAAAATGTGAAACAATGTAATATTTTAGCTAAAAAAATTTGATGATATTCAATCAAAAAAGAAGTAAACAAAATTTTCCGACAAATAAACATCTAGAGGAATCATTACTCTGTGATAGTTCCTTAGTACGTAGTAATTTTGAAAGAAATGGGAAAAAACGAAAAAATGGCAATCACCGGAAAATCGAACACATACCTATATATACGCCATATCTGAATAAAAAAAAGATAGGCATGGGTAGCCATATCATCTAGAAACTTTTCCTACACTATAAAAATATAAGTTTTGCGACACTACTTGCCAATTCCTTACGGTAACATGACTAAGCAAAAAAATGCAAAACAAATAAAAAGGGGCACTCGCGGAAAAATGGCTAACATTCTAATATACGGCATTTCAGAAAAAAAAAATTCAGCCACGTGCTAGGCAAACCATCAAGGCACATTTTCCGACAAATAAACATCTGAATGAATCATTACTCTGTGATAGTTCCTTAGTACGTAGTAATTTTGAAAGAAATGGGAAAAAATGAAAAAATGGCAATCACAGGAAAATCCAACACATACCTATATATACGCCATATCTGGCTAAAAAAAAAGAGAGGCATGGGTAGCCAGATCATCTAGAAACACTTTCCAACACTATAAAATTATAAGTTTTGCGACACTACTTGCCAATTCCTTACGGTAACACGACTAAGCAAAAAAAAAATGCAAAACAAATAAAAAGGGGCCATCGCGGAAAAATGGCCATTCTAATATACGGCATTTCAGAAAAAAAAAATTTCAGCCACGTGCTAGGCAAACCATCAAGGCACATTTTCCGACAAATAAACATATAAATGAATCATTACTCTGTGATAGTTCCTTAGTACGTAGTAATTTTGAAAGAAATGGGAAAAAAACGAAAAAATGGCAATCACAGGAAAATCGAACACATACTTATATATACGCCATATCTGGCTAAAAAAAAGATAGGCATGGGTAGCCAGATCATCTAGAAACACTTTCCAACACTATGAAAATATAAGTTTTGCGACACTACTTGCCAATTCCTTACGGAACATGACTAAGTAAAAAAATGCAAAACAAATAAAAAGGGGCACTCGCGGAAAAATGCCCAACATTCTAATATACGGCATCTCAGATAAAAAAAAAGGACATGCACGTGTTAGCCCAACCATCAAGGCACACTTTCTAACACATAAACATGAAAAAAAAATCAATAATATACGGCAATTCCTTACTACGTAGTAAATTTTTACAAATATTGAAAAAAAAACAGAAATTGGCAACCGCAGTTAAATACCCAATATACCAATAACTACGTCGTATCTGACAAAAACAAAGTCACGCATGGGTAGCCTGATCATCTAGACACACTTTCCAACACTAAAAAAGCAAAAGTTTTACGACAGTATTTGGCAATATCTTACGGAAAAATGACTTGGCAAAAAAATGAAAAAAAATGAAAAAGGGGCACTCGCGGTAAAATACCCAACATTCTAATATACGGCATCTCAGATAAAAAAAAAGACATGCACGTGTTAGCCCAACCATCAAGGCACACTTTCTAACACATAAACATGAAAAAAAAATGAATAATATACGGCAATTCCTTACTACGTAAAATTTTTTACAAATATTGAAAAAAAACAGAAATTGGCAACCGCAGTTAAATACCCAATATAACAATAACTACGTCGTATCTGACAAAAACAAAGTCATGCATGGGTAGCCAGATCATCTAGACACACTTTCCAACACTAAACAAGCAAAAGTTTTACGACACTATTTGGCAATATCTTACGGAAAAATGACTTGGCAAAAAAATGAAAAAAAATGAAAAAGGGGCACTCGCGGTAAAATGGTCCTCGTGGTGATGAACGACATTTTAACTAAAAAAAAAATCATGCACATGGTAGCCAAACAATCCACCAAGACTTTCCACAACTGATAACCTATACAAGTTGCACCATTCTACGACAATTTCATAATACGTAATAACTTTGATAATTATGCAAATTACCTTAGAAGGGTAAACTCGGTCGCGCTCGACCCCGACGCGTCTCAGAAATCGGGGAAGGAGTACCGCTACAGCAATGCACATCTGGACACTACTAGAGCGTGTAGGGGAGACACCTCCTGCAGGTCGATCACTCACAAATTCAGTCACGGGGGTGAGTCACGTGAGAAAAACCTCTTTTTTTTTTGACGCTCGGGGTCGCGTACGACCCACCGTACCTATCCAGGGTTAATGGGACCTTGGATAAAACTTGACTCAGGGCATGTATAGCAGTGCTCAACACAACACGAACACGTCCACGTTCTCGCCTCTTTCTTAAAAAGGTACAATACAATGGTTAGCTTCTGGCATTTACGAGCTTAATCTACTTTTGGGGATAAGCTGAATAGGTTCCTCACTCAGAGGATAAGATGCTCACAGTATTGTGAGTTTGACACGAAGTATTCTGAAAAAGACCCTAGTCCAACGGCAAAATAACTTTAGCACGGGTATAGATTAATACCTACGGAGTAGCTGACACCTCGTGTCAGTTTAATCCTGTTCTTGTCTGAGAAGGATTAACATCTAAGTCCTACCGTTTTTATTCTTTCAGTTACTTCTTATTTAGATAGTTTTAGTTCTTACTATGAGATTCAGGGCCTCTGTAACACGATTTTTTTGCAATAATTTTTTATCTATGAATTTCATAAATATAACGCTTCTTCAGAATGCACATTATATCTACACATAAATTTTGACTATATTCTGCATTACGTAAGTTGAATAAATTTGGTACTTATAATGTAAAAGTGACGTTTTTTGAAGACGGGCCAACTTACTCAGAGAAAAGGTTTCGAACGCACTCGTTACGTAACTTATGACGGCATTTCTTCCCTCTTTCTCGATCGATGATTGGCTATACCTAACGAAGCCTATACCTCTGCCAACAATGACACAAAAGTTGAAATAAAAGCAAAGCAGTACACCTTTATGAACTCTGAAACCTCTCCACTGATAATTGTCATAATGAACAAACCAACAAAATATGTTAATAAATACAAAACACTTCGATTATTAGTCTAACTCCCAAATAAGTTTCCTAAGAAATTACAGTCTACTTTATAGGTCACAATCAGATTGACAAGATGTAGGGAATAGTTGGTAATTTTCAAAAACGTAGTAGACAAGCTTGATTTGATACCTGCTATATCCCATGTCAAGCAATTTTTATTTATTGTCTATCTACCTACCTATTTACTGTAAAAAAAAAAAGAAAAAAAAAAAGTAGACGGTACCGTATTTTGGCTTTAAACCTTCACCAATAATTATCGTCGGAATGATGACTTCATGAGACTCCACCCAAGATAACACTGAAGGCTATCATGGGCATTGCTGGATCAGAAAATTTAAATTCTGGCTATAAAAACTCATTTCTCGAGTAGTTGTAAGAAGTGCTAAATGATCCTCAAGGATCCCAGCAGTAGGCCTAAACGTTTAATTCATGTATACTACTGTTGCGGCACTACTGCTACAGTAGTATTACTACGCTAGCACAGATACCCCACCCACATTTATGTATCGTTCCGCCATTCATAAAGTCTTTGTAATGTTTTTTCACTGTGCAATAAGCCATGGCCTCCTCAGAAATTAAGTTTAACATTAGATGATAGGTTATTTCATTAAGCTGACAAATTATGGCAACTGGGTATGTTATTGCCGATGTTGAAGCTAAAGATAAAGTATGGTATCATTCCTTCATTGCATTATCATCTTTACTACTATTTGTTTTGCCACATGAAGTAATTATTTTAAAGGATAAATTAATTATGTTCACTTTACTTATATAAATTCCCATTAGATGTACAAATAAAACTCCTAAAACTATTCCTGATTTATTTACAAAATGCAGTCATGCCCAAAACATAGCCAACACGGTCGTACGGCCTAAGAAGAAGAAAAAAAATTATATCGGATGATCCGTTGGTCTGATGGAGAGTTTAGCACAGAATTCTTATTTTAACAAAAATAGTTATATAAAGACTGTTTACACACAATCTCTCTCTTTCTCTCTCTCTCTCTCTTGGTGGCATAGTGAATAGTTAATGGAAATGTTCAAAAGCCTGAATGACATTACAAGTATTATAATCATGTTACGCTAAATACAAATCAGACCATAAATATTGGATTTAAACTAGAAACGGAATAATTACCTATTCAGGCTATATTAAATATGGCCACGGGCTTTCTCTTGTTTGTATAAATTAATCTTCCAAATCCTGTTAGCCATTCTTGACTGTTATGGGTTTCAGAGCAGATGGAACAAGGTGAATGGTGTCTGGTGGATGGGCGGGACAAAATTTTGTCAAAAGGTGTTTACATTGCTTACGTAATGAATGTTTTCAACTCTTGGCTAGTTATCACTGGCCATGGCGTCGGCTAGATCATTTTTACTCTATAAAAATTAAAACTATCGGGTTTAGGTTATTGATAATGCTGACAAAATTTGTGTGTGGTTGTAAAATATACATATGTCAACTTTCAGCTACAGCCAATGCTTTGATAAGGAGCAAAGTCCAAAAAACCGTGTTACAGAGGCCTTGAATCTCATAGTAGGTTAGTATACTGGAATCTCTCTCTATCTCTCTCTCTCTCTTCTCTCTCTCTCTCTCTCTCTCTCTCTCTCTCTCTCTCAATTGAAACGTATTGGACATTGTGCTATAGGCTATTCATTATTTGTCCCAGTTACACACATCCTGTCTGGCTCTGAACGACCTGGGATCAAAGATACTAAGGTTTCAATTTACTATCCATTGACCACCTGCATTAAAAATAGGCGAAAAGGAAACTATATCCAGGACAATAGGCCTAGGACGTATCTTATTTTAATACATCTTCTGATTCAAAACTTCTCCCAGTAAAATGACCCAAGGTTTGGATCGACTGTAAGAAGAAATCAAATTGTAGGGATTATGGACGTCAGGATTTTGAGAACGTCGGTA
>NC_090730.1:74096429-74098929 GCF_036898095.1 Palaemon carinicauda | reverse complement strand
AGAATGGTGTGATATTAGGAACATATATCAGTCAGTTGGTAGTGAAGTCTTGGGACACACATTTACAAGGAGAAAGCCATGAATATCGAATGATACTTGGGACACTATAAAAAGGAGACAAAGACAGAAATTGATTGTTGAAAGTTTTCGAGGAAGCAATGAAAATAAGGTAGAGTATGATAAGTATTCCAGTATTGACAGCGAGGTCAAAAGAAAAGCCAGGAATGACTAGAGAGAGTATCTAGACAGCAAAGCAGATGAGGTCGACAAAGCTATGAATTCAGAAAGTGGCAATGGTATGAATTTCTCATAGAATTATTAATGAAATCTTGACTGGGGCAAAGAAGAAGCATATAGGCTACCCATCAAAAAGAGAGGTGGCTCTGTTATAGCAACAGAAGAGGAAGAAAGACAACGTCAGATGGAACACTTCATTGAGGTTATAAATAGGACATATGAAGGGAATAATTTTATTGATATACCTGAAGCTGATGAAGACCTTGATGTGCCCATGACAGAATTCAGTGTGTTTTAAGTCGAAGCAATCCTTAAAAGTCTAAAAAGATGGAAAGCCCCGGGATACGATGGAATAACTGCTGAGATGATACTAGCCGAAAATAAAGTGACTCCCAGACTACTTACAAGATTATTTTGTAGAATGTGGCATGAAAATATATAGTATGCTTATTCTTAATAGACTCAAGAGAAAGATTGATGAAAATCTGAGAGATGAAGAAGCAGGATTTAGAAAAGGTAGAAGTTACACTGACCAAATTTTCATTTTGAGACATGTTCTACAGCAATGCGTAGAGTATAGAAATCCCCTTTTGATGGTATTTATGGACAATGAAAAGCCTTTGAGAGTGCGTATCGGCCAATTTAGAGGAGAGTCCTGCGTTATTATGGAATTCCTCTTAAATATTTAAATTTGATTAAGACTGTCCAGGAACATAGCAAGTGCAAAGTTAATGTTAATGGAGTCTTATCAAGTGAGCTTCCAGTGAACAGCGGAGTACTCCAAGGAAATGAGTTGTCACCTATGTTGTTTATCCTCCTCATGGACTTTGTAATGTGTTAGAACAGTCAGAGATGGTGGAAAAGGATTGGATTGGATTGGTGATAGAAATTTAGCAGACCTAGAGTATGCTAATGATGCTGTCCTTGCTAGCAGAACACCACAGGATTTGCAATGCTTGCTTACCAGAATGCATAAAATATCCCACGAGGTTGGGCTGAAGATAAATAGAATAAAGACAGAGATGATGAACGGAGTATGCAATCGAAGATGAAATATCATTGGAAGGAGAAAGGATTAATGAGGTAGAATCATTTAAGTATTTGGGAACTATGATCTCCAATACATGGTCTTTAAAATTAGAATTTAGTGAAAGACTGAAAAAATCAAATCAGACAGTGGCTAGGTTAAGTAAAATTTGGAAATCAAGTCACCTAAAATTGCATATGAAAATCAAACAATATATCAGTTTACTTAGATTGGTATTACTCTATGGACATGAGCCATGGTATTACAATGAAACAGTCCCTAATAGATTTAGTAAATTTGAGAATAAAGCCCTCAGAAGTATGCTAGCAGTTAGAGGGCAGGACAGGATCAGAAATGAAACTATAAGAGAGATTACTCGAGTGCCATATGTGCATGAGATCATGATGAGGGATAAATGGAGACGGTTTGGGCATGCTCTTCGCACTCCCCAAGAGAGATTAGTTCACCAAGGCACTAGAAGAATTGGAAGACCCAGGCCTACATGACTAAGGACTATAAAGCGCGAAGTAGGAGATGATGAATGGAGAAGTATTGAATTAAAAACTCAAGACAGACAACTGGCGAGATCTAACCGATGCCTTTTGCGTTTTTGCGTCAATAGGCGTAGGAGATGATGATGATGATATATATTATACATGTATAAATGCATGTACATACATACCTACATATATATATATATATATATATACATATATACATATATGTATATATATATATATATACATATATGTATATATATATATATATATATACATATATATATATATATATATGTATATATATATATATATATTATATTATATATACACATATATATATATATATATATATTTATGAAGAAAGATATAAGCAGAGAGTGTTTATGCCTATATGAGCTTACACTAAAACATGGGGAAAAGATGATTATGATTTCTGCATATATAGTATATTGTACTACTTTTGATTTTATTTTGTTCTTTGTAAGGTGTTTAATTTTTTTCCCAATATAGTGACGTTTCTTTCAGAATTTTTTTTTTTTTATTATATGTAAAATTTCAGAACACAATATGGGAGAAAATGCTTTATATGGAAGATTTTTATATTACTTATGATTTGTTATTGATTTATTTCTCCTTGCATCACTTAAATGGCCCAAACTGTGTCCAGGTTCACCCCGGATTTTTTTGACATGCAAAAAGATCCGAGATGAAATCCCGAACAATCACGGGCCTTGCC
>NC_090730.1:74076429-74086429 GCF_036898095.1 Palaemon carinicauda | reverse complement strand
ATTCGGAGAACCCTAGGGCCTTTAAAGAACACAACGTCGATAAGGATCAGCTTCATGTTTTCTGGCGATCCAACTCGAAGGCCTGGGTCACTAGGCAATTCTTTGTGCAATGGGTAAACCAAGTTTTCGGTCCTTCTGTGAAGAAGTATCTTCATGAGCAGAAATTGCCTTTAAAGTGCCTGCTATACCTTGACAATGCACCCGCTAACCCCCCCGGACTTGAAGATAATATCTTCGATGAATTCAAGTTCATAAAGGTGCTGTATCTTCCACCAAATACCACCTCTATCCTCCAGCCCATGGACCAGCAAGTCATCTCTAATTTTAAGAAGCTGTACACCAAGCACTTATTCAAGCAGTGCTTTAATGTCACGCAAAGCACCAACTTAACTTTGCGTGAATTTTGGAGGGGCCACTTCAATATCGTGCACTACTTAAAGATCATTGATCAGGCTTGGGTGGGATTAACTCGACGGACCCTCAATTCTGCATGGAAGAAGCTGTGGCCTGATGCAGTTTCTCCCCGAGATTTCGAGGGTTTTGACCCCGAACCTGATCCCGTGGTCGGTGCAGCGGAAGCCGTAGAGGAAATAGTCTCCCTTGGCAAGTCCATGGGTCTGGAGGTCAACGCAGATGACGTTACGGAACTCGTCGCCGAACATCACGACGAACTGACGACGGATGAGCTCAAGGAACTCCATGCTATGTCGGAGCACATGAGTGATGACGAGGAAGAGAGCGAGGAGGTAGAACATGTGTTAGGTTCAGCGCAAATAAAAGAGGTGTTAGGAAAATATCAAGACGTGGTCGACTTCATCGACAAATACCATCCAAAGAAATTGCAGGTTGGTCGTGTAGTTTCTCAATTCGATGATGTTTGCCTAACGCACTTTCGAAACATTCTGAAAAGCCGTACGAAGCAATTATCTATCGATGCTTTCTTTAAAAAAACTGCGAAGCGAACTCGCGATGAAGAGGATGTAAGTGAACCGAAGAAAACGGCAAAGAGTGAAGAGGAAGAAAGTGAAACACAGAAAACGGAAAAGAGTGAAGCAAAAGAAATTCAGTCAATTTTAAATGTAAGTGATAGTGATTAAAATTACGTAATCATCAAAAAGAAAAAAAGAAAATGTAAAAAAAAATATAAAATATACAAAAAAAAAAAATAAGCTAAGTTATGTTAAAGTTCACTAAGTGTAAGTTAGAATAAGTTATGGTAGTGTTACGTTTATCGTAGTTAACCTCTCTACCTCCTCGCCGTCCGTCCGTCTCCTCTCTCCTCTCTGCGTAGCGAAGACGAACAACACCTGCGCTGGAGTTTCTAAGGTAAAGTGACGCTAAAAACCCGTTTCTTATTTATCATTTTTTGCTAATTCTTCTTATTTACATGTCTATTCTTCTTATTTACATGTCTATTATCTAATTTAGTGTTCATTATTCTCATGGGAAAGTTATGTGTAGTAGTTTATTAAGAAGTTATCATAGGTTTTTGGGCTCAACCACGGATTAATCCTATTTCAATGTATTCTTATGGGAAAATTCGTTTCTACATCCGAACAATTTCTATATCCGAAGTTGGTTCTGGAACGGATTAAATTCGTATGTAGAGGTTCCACTGTATATATATATATATATATATATATATATATATATATATATATATATATATATATATATATATATATATATATATATATATATATATATATATATATATATATATATATATATATATATGACACATGTGGACGGATAGTGAGACGTCGGAATATGGTTTTTTTTTTTCATTTGTTAGAAAAGGTTCGTTTGTAAGTACTCCGTACACAACTACTCTCTCAGGTGAGGGACCTCTCAAGTCGAGCGCCCAAAGGACACTAAACTCCGTTCGCTAACAAAATGCAATCTTTGCAATACCATGCTAAGACATAGGTTTTTGTGGGATACTCATGAATATTGAGTTCATTTACCTGGACGTACAACACACATCTATATGCATGAATTAGGACATTACTCCCCCCCCCCCAAGCTCCTCAATCCGGGAGGAGGTGCGCACTCGCCCTCACTAGTGTACGATATATGGAAGACACTCTGGCCCGGATTAGGCATGGCATGTACAGTAAAAATCTAAAATGGGACATAATATATGCATATATAGAAATCACCCTAAAAAATAACACATCTTCAACAACAAAAAATTAAAAATTAAATATTGCATGTAAAAATGTACACAATACAATATAAATAATTCAACTCGTTTCTTCTTAAGACCTCTGCATCTAAAATATTGAATACCCAAGTTTTCGCCATTTATTTAAATCACTTTAACACTTGCACTTGAAACTTTCAATCGGTGGCCCGTAGCTGTTTTCCGAGAAAATCATTCATCTTCCCGCCCTTCTCTTATAACATTAATTATAAGGTATTCACATCTACACATTCTGTAACACTGCCTATCCTCAAGGCTGAACTTTAATACCGCAGTCACTTGCCATTCGGGAGCCACCCCGGCCCCAGCAACCAGGAATCATATAAATACATGAATAATACAGCATCCGCCTGACGGAGCTCACCTTACGTATTTAACCTCTGATTTATTTTTTAGGTTCACTCAGCAATGTTATACGTATTGCCACACTCAGCAAAATTACCACATTTTACGTATAAATTAATCATCAACATAAGAACACATTATTATCATCAAGTTTATTTAAAATACGTCAAAAGAAGATATGAGATCTGTACAAACAAACACAACAGAAAAGGGAAAAAAAAGATTCTACTCATCAACTCGAGAAATGTCACAAACACACACACACACACACACACACACACACACACACACATATATATATATATATATATATATATATATATATATATATATATATATATATATATATATATATATATATATATATATATATATATATATATATATATATATATATATATATATATATATATATATATATATATATATATATATATACATACACACACACACACACACATATATATATATATATATATATATATATATATATATATATATATATATATATATATATATATATATATATATATATATATATATATATATATATATATATATACATATATATATATATATATATATATATATATATATATATATATATATATATATATATATATATATACATACACACACACACACACATATATATATATATATATATATATATATATATATATATATATATATATATATATATATATATATATATGCGTGTGTGTGTGTGTAAGAGAGAACACTTTTGAAAACTAGCCTCTTCAGGCACCTCTTGTACGTGTGCCTAATGATGCTCAGACACTGTGCCATTAATAATGCTTTGTATCACTACAGTGTTAGTTTTAACCATTTTTATTCGGTACGGACCCAAATACGCTGGCTCTAGATTGTGTATTCAAGGTTTAAATCGTTTCAAATACACACGGTCACCATCATACTTTTAGCTGTGATTTTCATTAGCTCTTTTCAAAAAACTTTCAGTGGTTTTCATTTCTCTCCTCAGTAGATTTATTAAATATACATGGTATTGCATAGTTGAATAATTTGGCAATTGTTGCGAATTAATGAGTTCCGTATATGATAACACAGGATCCTGTCCATACACTAAAAAGAAAGGCATGTCCCTTAGCAAAGCATTATATGCAATTTTCAAAGCTAGCTCAGCTATAGGAAGCATGGTGTGCCAATGAAGGGGGTCATCAGCCACTAAGTAACGTAAAATTCGCACTAATTCCCTTTTATGCAATTCCGCTAATCCATTTGTTGAAGGCCTATATGTGGTCACTGAAAAGTGTTCAATTTTCATCATGTCTATGACCGATTTCACCACCTTATTTATAAACTCAAGACCATTATCACTTATCAAAATTTTCGGGCAAGCAGACCTAGTAATGAAAGAGCACAGCCCCAGGGCTAATGAATATGCCAATTTATCCAACATTGCTTAAGTATGAGTGTACCGAGTAAATGCATCCACACACATATGTACTTATGTTGTGTTAAACCAGTAGGAAATGGTCCAACTATATCCATATGCACTCTATGAAATTTAGTAAGAATCACAGGCCACTTTCTGGCTTCTGGTACAGTGTTTTTATGTTCTTTGAAACAGTTACAAGCATGACAACCTTTTATATAATTCTCTATAGATTTTTTCATTCCTAATCAAAAGAAGGATTCATGTGCTCTCCTTAATGTTCTATCAATCCCTAAATGCCCTGCATACCGACTTGCATGTACAATGTGGATGACTCAATTAATTAAAGAGGGAGGAAGAACTACCCGTAAACAAAATTTCCCTCACCTCTTCGCGTAAGCAAAATATAAGATATAGTTTTCAATAAAATATTTCCCATGAGGCACATTCAGAAATGACGGATAACTCTCCAATTCCCTTTTAATCACAACTCGCACTCTTTCCATCAATTCCTCTTTTTTCTGTCCCTCTCGGACATCTTTTATGTCCTAAACTCCCAAGTAAATCAAACATGCATCATCAGGGCATTCATTCAGGACACCCCTGGTCATGTACTCGGTCACCCACATATACACACCTTCACCGTTAGTCTCTCTCTCTCTCTCTCTCTCTCTCTCTCTCTCTCTCTCTCTTCTTCTTCTTCTTCTTCTGCCTGCACATCGGGAGAATTCACATCCCGTTCTCTATTTTCTCTATCATGATGGGGGTCTTCAATATTTTGGTAACGTTCTTTGTTCCTCTTTTGTGCCCTAGTTGTTACTACTATTACTGCACATCTAGAGAGAGCATCAGCTACTTTGTTAGCTTTACCTTATATATGGTAAAAAACCCTTTATATTAAACTCTAACAATCTCTCAATTCATCTCACTTGACGAGAGGTCAAATCAATATAAGTTATCATTTTCAATAAAATATTTCTCATGAGGCACATTCAGAAATGACGGATAACTCTCCGATTCCCTTTTAATCACAACTCGCACTCTTTCCATCAATTCCTCTTTTTTCTGTCCCTCTCGGACATCTTTTATGTCCTAAACTCCCAAGTAAATCAAACATGCATCATCAGGGCATTCATTCTGGACACCCCTGGTCATGTACTCGGTCACCCACATATACACACCTTCGCCGTTAGTCTCTTCTCTCTCTCTCTCTCTCCTCTCTCTCTCTCTCTCTCTCTCTCTCTCCTCTCTCTCTCTCCTCTCTCTCTCTCTCTCTCTCTCTCTCTCTCTCTCTCTCTCTCTTTCTCTGTTCTTCTTCTTCTTCTTCTGCCTGCGCATCGGGAGAATTCACATCCCGTTCTCTATTTTCTCTATCATGATGGGGGTCTTCAATATTTTGGTTACGTTCTTTGTTCCTCTTTTGTGCCCTAGTTGTTACTCCTATTACTGCACATTTAGAGAGAGCATCAGCTACCTTGTTAGATTTACCTTATATATGGTGAAAACCCTTTATATTAAACTCTAACAATCTCTCAATTCATCTCATTTGACGAGAGGTCAAATCAATATAAGATATCATTTTCAATAAAATATTTCTCATGAGGCACATTCAGAAATGACGGATAACTCTCCGATTCCCTTTTAATCACAACTCGTACTCTTTCCATCACTTCCTCTTTTTTCTGTCCCTCTCGGACATCTTTTATGTCCTAAACTCCCAAGTAAATCAAACATGCATCATCAGGGCATTCATTCTGGACACTCCTGGTCATGTACTCGGTCACCCACATATACACACCTTCGCCGTTAGTCTCTCTCTCTCTCTCTCTCTCTCTCTCTCTCTCTCTCTCTCTCTCTCTCTCTTCTTCTTCTTCTTCTTCTTCTTCTGCCTGCGCATCGGGAGAATTCATATCCCGTTCTCTATTTTCTCTATCATGATGGGGGTCTTCAATCTTTTGGTTACGTTCTTCGTTCCTCTTTTGTGCCCTAGTTGTTACTCATATTACTGCACATATAAAGAGAGCATCAGCTACCTTGTTAGCTTTACCTAATATGTGGTGAAAACCTTTTATATTAAACTCTAACAATCTCTCAATTCATCTCACTTGACGCGAGATCAAATCATTTTTATAATACAAATCACGTAAGGGGCAATGATCACTTTGCAACTCAATCGACTGACCTAATAAAAAGAGCCGATACCCCTCTAGAATCCAAAAAATAGCCAAAGCCTCTCGATGAAATGTACTACAGTTCTTTTCTGCCCCTTTTAACGCCCGGAAAGCAAAAGAAATGGGTCGCTCTCTACCTTTATCATCTTGTTGAGAAACTACGGTACCAATAGGTACGTTACTGTTGTCACAAAAATTGGGCGATCAAATCTAGGATATGCGAGTAATTCATTGCTAGTTGAGGCAGCTTTTAAATGGTTAACGCCTCTTTCTTCTTCCCCTCCCCAATATATTCTTTAAATCATCTAAGGGTCTTGCTATCTCTCCAAAACCTCTTATGAATTTACGGTAATACCCAGCAAGCCTTAGAAACCCAGCTTCTTCCTTAGAATTACGTGGCCTGGGGAAATCTCTAATAGCCGTTACTTTACTGGACCAGGGTTGGATACATTCTGGGGCCATTATGTGACCTAAAAATTCGACCTGTTTACGGAAAAATTTGCACATTGACAGATTAATTTTCAGTATATTACGTCGCAATGCTTCTAAAACTTTACGAATATCATCTAAATAAAGAAGAACAATATGGCCAATTAAGGCGACAAACCCACCATCATTACTATAGAGAAATGACTAGGAGCATTTTTATCACCGAAAGGAAGAAAATTAAACTGTAATAATTGATCGTTAGCTATACATACCGTTTTACATTTACTGTCTTCCTGAATGGGTATTTCATAGTATCCAGATTTTAAATCAACAGTTGTAAAATATTTACTATCCTGTAATTGCACAAGTAATTCTTCGATCGAGGGCAATGGAAATGCATTATCCTTAGTGACTGCATTCAACTTGATCTAACCAACACACAATCTTACCAAGCCATCCTTTTTCCTAACAGCTAAAATTGGAGAAGCCCAGGGGGATTCGCTCTCCTTGACTATCATTTGTTCCCTTAATTTATAGATTTCCCTTTCTATCTTTCCCTGGAAATGAATGGGTACCTTATAAGGCCTTGACCTCATCGGCTCCGCCTGCCCAGTTTCAATGCTAAAGGAAAATCGATCAATCCTCCCGGATGGCTCATCTCCAATTGCAATTACATCGGAATAATTATTGACAATATCACTAACTACAGGCCGATATTCTGACAGACATAAGATTCTGAGTGCGTTCGTTTGTGAGGGCTAGAGTTGTGGCTCCCAACATCCCATTATAAGCAATTTCATATAACTCTAATTCACACACAGAATTGCTTCCTAAAACAACTCTTTTATTTGACAAATTAACTATCGTTATATCAGCACTGTTCTCTTTTATCTCTGTCAAGCTCTCTAATATCATATGGGCCCAATTGTTATGGGGTTTAACAACGACCCTGGTTCCCTCCGGAAGAGGGCGACACGGGGTCACTGATATGCTCGTAAGGGTCTGGGGAGACAAAACTTCTCTTCTCTCAAGTACAGCTGTTACCTTAGTTACATGTCTTTCCGAGCCCACAAACGCACTTATTCTCTCATGACTTTCTATCGGCAAAATACACCCTCCTGCGTTTACTGTTATTGTATCTTTTCCCCAAAAAATGCAAATTTGATTATTAGATATAAAATCAATTCCTAAAATAGCCTCGATTCCTGGAATTCCTAAGGTGGGCAAGACAAAAAATCATGTGTAAACCTCACAAACCCCACCTTAAATTTGATGATTGTTGTATGGTTTATGCGTAGTTTATTTCCTCCTGGTGTGCCAAGAACGATGGACGTCGCTGACTGTAGTGGGTTTGATGAGAATCTTTTTTCAATCAGTGAAACCCTGGCTCCTGTGTCGATCAGCGCTCAAATGGATTTATCTGGTAGATCTATCCTTACTGCTAACATTCCCAGACACCCATTACGAAATATGGGGCACGGGCCAATGACCTCAGCTGCAATATCGCTGCTCCCTAGTGCTGCGGGATTGAAGTCCGGGGTACCAATGGAGGTCCTAGTGTCTACTGTGTCACCATGTCCGTCATCACTGCTTCCTCGGCTACTGCTTTTGATGTCATCTAGGGGGAGGGGGGATTGAACTCCATCATCTCCCCGTTCCTCTATTTCCTTTTCCTCGGATGTTGGGCGGAGGGAGGTGTGTGTGTGCCACAGATCGCCCGCCTGGGCTTCTTTTGCTGAGCACTTGAGATAAAGATGACCGTAGGCCTGACAAGTGTAACAGCGGGTGGGGCACTCCACTCGTTGGTGCCCCTCTCCCCCACACTGCCAACATTTGAAGACTTTGCTAATCTGCTGACTGCATTCCCCCTTACCTCTCTTTGGGGGTCGACTGCCTCTCATGCCTGCCAACTTCTCGGAATCAGGCCAGTTATTCCCAGTCATTTTCTCTTCTGGCAAACTGTCTAAAGTGTTTTGTATCACACTCACAACGTCTGCTAACAAGCAATGCTCATCGAGCAAATTACCACATAAATACGAGTTTACCAATCTGCGAATATGTCTACGGGCAATGGCTATTTATCACCTTCTGGGAGATTGGCACTCCGGGTAGCAAACGAATCGCAATTCCGAAAAATGTGAGTTGCAAAACTATGAACGGATTCACCTTCCCGTAATTTGGGTATGTAATTTCCTTTTACATCTCCCTTTCTCGCATCAGGCAAGGCATACATCTCAATTAAACGTTTTTTTTTATTTCAGTATAAATTCTTGAACTATCTAGTGGCCAACACATTACCTCCATTGCCGGAGCATCTTTCAGCAATCTAATTACTTGAATAACTTTTTCTCCTTCCAACCACCTATATGTGGCTACTTCAAAGTCTCTCAAAAACACTTCAATCAATTGAAACCCTTCGTTAGGCCTCTAATAATGAAAAGGCACAACACTTGCCGGGAGATCTGGCAACTATCGAACTATGATTTGCGTATCTTAACTCCGCTGAGCATGCTTACTTTCACTTGTGTGCGTTTGGACTTCGTTTATGTACGTTGAATATGCTGTGGTTGCACGCCGCTCCTCTTCTCGTTCAACCTTCAATCTGTTCATCAACTGTTCTAAGTTTTTCTAACTTATTTTCCCATTCTTGCGTACAGATTTCCTGTCTATATTCTTCATCAGAAAGGCTATATCCCACTGCTCCTTCATTCTCATCTCCAGCAGCAGCAACATCTGCTACATTAGTCCTTGTGTATCTAGGCATCTTGAATTTTTATTTCACCGGCTCAAAGAACAACTTCACTCACAGCATACACAAACAGACATATATTTTTACACCTGACACCAATATGACCCATGTAGACGGATAATGAGACGTCAGAATATGGGTTTTCTTCATTTATTACAAAGGGTTCGTTCGTAAGTACACCGTACACAACTACCCTTTCAGGAGAGGGACTTGTCAACTCAATTGCCCAAAGGCAACTAAACTCTCTTCGCTACCAAAATGCAATCTTTCCAATAACATGCTGAGACATAGGTTTTTGTGGAATACTCATGAATATTGAGTTCATTCACCTTGACATACAACACACATCTATATACATGAATTAAGACATATATATATATATATATATATATATATATATATATATATATATATATATATATATATATATATGTGTGTGTGTGTGTGTGTATGTGTGTGCGTGTGTGTGTGTGTTAGATTTCTAACATTAACACAAAACTTAATATAATACAACATTAAAAAAGAAGCATATGATTTAGTGGAAATTGACACAATAAAGTAGATTCATTGCATTTCCTTTCCGTATCCTATCGACCGTCTTAATTACATTAAAATGGCATTCTCTCTCTCTCTCTCTCTCTCTCTCTCTCTCTCTCTCTCTCTCTCTCTCTCTCTCTCTCTCT
>NC_090730.1:74066429-74071429 GCF_036898095.1 Palaemon carinicauda | reverse complement strand
AGGCAGATGTACATAAGGCGGATGTTACAGTTTCCATGGGATTGGCTTCAGGCCAATGAGTGGAGCGATCGATAATGGTAAACAGGCAATGATGTCCTTGTGATGTTGGTAGGGGGCCTACAACCTCGACGTGAATGTGGGTGAAACGACATTAAGGTTGAGGTGTCGATGTACTTTGGAAGTTTGGCAAGAAGTACAGGCTCGAACCCAATCCTTAGCATCCTAAGAAATGCCGTGCCAAATGAACTTCGTCTGCAGCAGCTGTGCAGTAGAATGGCACGGGGGATGTGAAAGCCCGTGAATGAAATCAAACACATGTTGGGGCATGGGAGCAGGATTCCAAGGTCACGATCTACCAGTACTGACGTCACAGAGGAGGGTGGTGTTGGGGTCATCGAGGGAGATGTCTTCCCAACAGAGGGAGGTGCAGGATGTCCTACATGCTTGATACTCTGGATCCTGTCGTTAGGCTTCAGCCAAAGCGTTGTAATACAATCACAGTTGAATAACGGTAGCCAACGTGTTTGTGTACAGGGTATCGGCAACGGAATTCATTTTCCCAGGGACGTGTTGAAGGGTGCAACTGTATTCAGCCACTGTGGAGAGATGTCGGCATTGACGGGCGGACCAGGCGCCAGACTGTCGAGTGAAGGTGTGCACCAGAGGCATGTGGTCTGAGCGAATGACGAAGGATGTACCTTCTGAGAAATGGCGAAAGTGACGGACAGCCAAGTGAACCGTGAGCAATTCGCGATCGAAGGTACAATAACCTGATTCTGCCTTGGACAGTTTTCTGCTGAAGAAGGCCAATGGGCGAGGCAAGCCGTTGACCACCTGTTTGAGTACTGCACCAATAGCGACGTCGCTATCATCGGTGGAGAGAAGTAGAGGGGAATGTGGGATAGGAAAAGAGAGCTGCAGTGATTGATAGAGCCTTCTTTGCATTGCAAAAGGCCACTTCTTGAAGGGAACCCCTATTCAGGTCTTTTGGCTTGCCCTTAAGGGAGGCACAGGGGGGGGGGGTAGGAGTGGCGACAATGGCTGGCAGAAAACGGTGATAATAGTTGATCATGCCCAAGAATTCCTGCAGAGGTTTGACGATAGAGGGCATGTGGAAGTTCTGAACGGCTGCTACCTTCTCAAGGAGGGGATGGACTCCTTCAGGAGTGATGCGGTGCCCTAAGAACGACACTTCGTTGGGGCCAAAGGTACACTTGTCGTACCGGACTACAAGGCCGTTTTGTTGCAGGCGATCGAGCACGATGCGCAGGTGATGGAGGTGTTCGTCTTTTGAGGAAGAGAACACAAGTATGTTGTCCACATAACATACACAGAAGGGGAGGTCCCCCTAAAAGGGCATACATGAGACGTTGAAAAGTGGCCCAAGCATTACAAAGGCCAAAAAAGGAGTAATTGAAGGTGTATGTACCAAACGAAGGGGTGATGGCAGTCTTAGGGATGACTTCTGGGTTCATAGGCACCTGATAATATCCCTTCAGGAGGTCAAGCGTGGAGAAAACCTTCGCTTTGTGCAGGTAGGAGGTCACAATGGCGATGTTTGGGAGGGGGTAGTGATTCGGTTCTGTTTGCATGTTCAGGCACCTATAATCCCCTCACGGACGGAGGGAGCCGTCTTTCTTCAGAACGATGTGTAAGAGTGACGACCATGGGCTGGAGGCCTTTTGGCAAAGGCCCATTTCCTCCATTTCGGCGAACGTCTGTTTGGTGGCTGCCAATCGTTCCGGTGCCAGACGTCTGAATTTTGCGAAGACTGGGGTCCCGTCGTCTTGATATGGTGGTGATAAATACCGTGTTTGGCAGGAGCCGTGGGCGTTTGGCGAAGTTCTAGATGGAAAACTTTCGGGTACGACGTGAGGAGGTGGGCATAGGCATCCGTGGGTGCGTTGATGTGAAGAGCGAGGTTGGAGGGGGCGGGTCTAAGAGGTGTCGACAAGTACGAGTCTGCGTTGACCAATCGTCGGTGGGCGACATCGACTAGAAGGTGGAAATGAGAGAGGAAATCCCCGCCGAGGATTGGCAATATGACGTCAGCAATGAGAAACTTCCAATTAAACTTACCGTTTCCAAATGATAATGTAAGGTTCTCGTAACTGTAGGTGGGTATTGCAGATCCGTTGGCAGCTACCAGGCGGACGTTGGCAGACGTAGACAGACTACATCATGTCCTAAAGAGTTCCCTTGGCAAAAGAGAACGACAAGCACCCGTGTCTACCTAAAATTGCACGCCCGTTCCTGCATCATATAAAAAGAAAAGATTAAAAACACAGGAGGCCACCGAGACGAGCGATGGCCTACTGACACGGTTTTTGGCCACTGACAATTCTTGTCACATTTTTTCGCGGCTACCCCGAATCTGTAGTGGTAGTAACAAAATTGTGGCCGATGGGCGGTAGTTATTGGCTGTAGAAGTCGTTGGTTGGGGCGCGAGCGATTGGTGGATGATGGGTGGCTTTGACGCCGCTCCGGCTCGTCACAAGGTAGGCGTGTATCTCCTACGGCATTCACGTCAGCTTTGGTTGACGTTGAATAGGCGTCCTCTCTGTCATTAGTAGTGGAGGCGTTAGTGGAGGTCTTGAAGGTCGTGAAGGTCGTGAAGTGGCTGTCGTCATCCAGTCTTTTATTGGTACACTATTGACATCGGGTATGGTAGCGCGTAGAGGTTCGGGTAAACGCCGTATCCAAAGGGCTCGAAGTAGGTTCATCTCACGAGGAGAGCCGTCTGCGGCAGGTTGCAGGTGAGCGATACTGGTCATTTCCCTGAGGGCGAGCGAAGCCCTTTGGTCCCCCAATGGTTGTTGAGAGAGCTGAAATAGCTTTGCTATACGGGCGGCTGGCAACAGCGAGTACTGCTGCAGAAGGTATGTTTTGAGGGCGTCATACGCTAGTGGGGTGTCTCCTTGTTCACATAGCCAGTCGGATATTTCCGGGAAGGTGTCCTAAGGTATCGCCGCAAGAACATAATCTGCTTTGATGGTTGAGCGAGTCACTCCCAAGATGCGGAACTAGACTTTTGCACGCTGAAACCAAGCAAACGCCTCTCCGCTGGCAAATGACGAAAGTTTCAATTAGGTGGCGCCAACTTCCGTGGAGTCAGCCATAGTACCAATGACGGAAGGCCACGGGTGGGGGGCTGGAAGGCGGGAGGAGTGAGTCGACTTCCGGGGTCACCAATGTGACGAGCCGAGAGAAGGTTGTGACTCAAAGGCAGGATAAAAGCAACAGAGTAACTTTATTACAGGATATTTGTTTTTATATACATAAACTCCAGGCATAAAGGGCACAAAAGACATAATAGGCAATTTCATGTTCAACCGAAACCGCATCAGTTAACAGTTAACGGTGGGAAAAACAGATATGTTATTTCAGGTTCTTATCAGTGCCAGGGGAGAGCGAAGATACAAGCATGATATATACACAAAATGAAATGTCGTTACTATGTACTATCGTGTGACACACGGTTGGTACAATTCCTCCTGTCCAGGAGTTTCATATGAATATCTTTCTATCATAGTCATTACTGTTACTTTCAGTTTTTAGAGCATAACCTTCATCTGGATTGTAGTATTCAGATACTGAGATAATATAATTAGCCAACATCTGAATACAGTCACTCAGTATGTATGAATTATTCAGAAGATAAAACACGTATGTTTTATCCACACATTTTCACAACTGAATGAATGATATAAATATCATGATACTCTAATACTCTTATTACAAGATTTAGGGTTCCTAGTTAGTAGATTAGATATTGTTGTTCCTATAATATATTTTTTAAAAAAAATTCTGCGTATTGACTTTTAGAGAATGTCTGTGCCTTAACAGCCGCCAACCACGAAGGGATGAGGGGGGATTAACGCAGTACTCATCTGAGTACCAAAAGCTTTCTTGAATAAGGCAAACTGTAAAACAAATGTTCATATTGAAATAAACGAAATTTTGTCCTTATCATCAATATCTACGAAGAAAAATCTTTTGACTTGATACAGCAGAAATCTTGAATAAAAAAATATTGAACTTTCAAATTAAATCTGGCAAATTAGATGTAAGTTAATGAACTATTCCTAATCTCTTATCATTGATATGGATGGTTTGAATAAGACCCACCTAAATATGTGAATAAGTTTAAGAGGCTTCGGGGAACTTTTTTTTTCACGCGGACGTGTTTAACTGAATACAAATTTGGATGCAGGGAAAAAAATGGAATTTCTTTAACCTTTAAATGCTATAAAAATCAAGAATCTTAAGAAATTACTTACAAATATTATCAAAAATAATGGAAATTAAGTGAGCACTATTGTAAGTATATATATATATATATATATATATATATATATATATATATATATATATATATATATATATATATATATTTTTTTTTTTTTTTTTTTTTTAAGAAATTTGAGTAGACTAATATGTAGAGGCTATCGAAGGGTTGATAATATTTTCATTATTTCAATGAGAGTGACATAATTATCCTTTGAAAAATTTTAAATCCACAAGCGGAAGATTAAGATTACTTCCTATGTTAGGAACTCATTTGAACCTGATCAAATGAATATCTCTTACACCTAAGTTTAACTTCTGAAATACCTCACTATTAACGAAATATTTAGGAAGATCATTGCATAACTTAAATACAGCTAGTACACACAGTACTACATTAGATCCCTCTCTCTGGTTAAGGCTCCTTTTTCCTTGCTAACCATACACCGAATAGCCTCGCCTATTTTTTCCTCATTCTCCTCTGACAACACTGAAGGTACTAAACAATTCTTCTTCGCTTAAGGGTTAACTACCTCACTGTAATTGTTCGGTGACTACTTTCCTCTTTGTTAGGGTAGAAGAGACTCTTCAGCCATGGTCAGCAGCTCTTCTAGGAGGACACTCCAAAACCAAAACCATTGATCTCTAGTCTTGGGAAGTGCCATGACCTCTGTACCATGGTCTTCCAATGTCTTGGAATACATTTTTCTTGC
>NC_090730.1:74028929-74063929 GCF_036898095.1 Palaemon carinicauda | reverse complement strand
GTGCAAGAGATGACAGGCGTCTGGGGACAATCAGTGGGATTGCCTTGCGACGTCTCTCATCCTCCAGATGATGGTATTCATCTCCTGCTCTGGTTCAGAGACTCCCTTACCACTCCCATATACAGGTAAGTGCCAAGTACGTTGACAGACAAAAGCTTTGTTGTTTCTAAATCTATTGCTAGAGTAGAGGGTAAGCAAAACAGAAATGTTAACCTTTTTTTTTTATTTATTGAATGTTCAACACTTGAAAAAAACATCCTTGATTGGCTATAGTGCTGTTTGAGACTTGGAATCTAATAATTTATTTATTTCCACACTTATGCTAAGAATGTTTTGTTAATAGGAGATATCTTCGAATTTGCATTCTTTGTTGTTATTTATTCAAATCAAAATTGAAGCTGAATGTACAATTAGAGAAACTTTATGGAATACTGCATTACCTTTAACAAGTCAAATAATGAATTAGAATGTTATTATCTCCAAATTATATTATATACTACCACTAGAGGGTTATGGGGTCCTTTGACTGACCAGGCAGTACTACATTGGATCCTTTTCTCTGGTTACGGTTCATTTTCCCTTTGTCTATACATATACCGAATAGTTTGGCTTGTTCTTTATATATTCTCCTTTGTCCTCATACACCTGACAACACTGAGATTACCAAACAATCCTTCTTCGCTCAAGGGGTAACTACAGCACAGTAATTGTTCAGTGGCTATCTTCCTCTTGCTAAGGGTAGAAGAGACTCTAGCTATGGTAAACAGCTTTTCTATGAGAAGGACACTCCAAAATCAAATAATTTTTCTCTAGTCTAGGGTAGTATCATAGCCTCTGTACCATGGTCTTTTACTGTCATGGGTTAGAGTTCTCTTGCTTGAGGGTACACTCGGGCACACTATTTTACCTTATTTCTCTTCTTCTTGATTTGTTATTTTTTTTTATATAGTTTATATAGGAAATATCTATTTCAATGTTGTTACTATTCTTCGAATATTTAATTTTTCCTTGGTTCCTTTCCTCACTGGGTTATTTTCTCTGTTGTAGCCCCTGGCCTTATAACATCTTGCTTTTCAAATTAGGGTTGTAATCTAGCAAGTAATAATAATGATAATAATAATAACTAGTACGTGATAAAACTATGCAATTATTAATTACTGATATTTGATTTCGACAGCCAACATTCGCCCGGTGGCTCCAGTGCGCAAAAACGATGCTTCAGTGCACAGATGGTGCATTGTAGGAACAGGTTCTTAGTAACTACCAAATTGATATCAATATGTTATTCGAGTTCTATATTATTTTATGCATTTGCTTTTTTATTACTTCCTGATAATTATAGCAAAGTAACTTAGTTGTAATCTAAATCGAAAAGTAGCCTGATTTCCAATCTCCAAAAAAGAGAAGTGAATATAATCAGTCACTCATTGTGTCTTATGACGTCAGACATCGGTCCACACACACACACACGCGCGCGCGCGCGTGCCCTTAGCAATTATGCTAGATCATTTCACATTTTTCTGTTTTTAAACTTCAAGTATACAATGCCGTAATAATTATCATAAGAATCTGGCATCGTTATAATAAGGTATATATGCTTATTCTAACTCATAGCCCTTCTATTGGAATTGTTACTCTATAATTTTAAGGTTCTTAGACGAATGGTCATTTCTTATTACCATAGGCTTACAATGATTTGAAATTTATCTGTTGTAGGCTTATCATCATAAGCCTATCATATGAATCAGATATATGTGTAAGAATAGGCCTGTTCTATGCATCAAACCTTTATTACAGTCATGCTATCGTAACAACTGTAGATTACCATTCACTTTTCCTGTTACTCCTTTGTTTGTAAAAATATTTCAAGGAAATGTGTCATTTCGACATTTTTGAATGATACGAAAAGGAAATTTGCAGTCTGTAAGTTTAATAACGTAGATTACATCCAATACTTTGTTTTAAATTTTCATTTTTCAAACATTAATTTTCTTACAACTCCAGTTTTTATATCACAATAAGAAAAAAAACTTTAGATATGTGATGTACAGTACTTAATAAAATGAGCTAAATCTGGGGAGAAATACCTGCGGTGCAATGATTTATGTACCCTTCATATTTTTAATTGTGGATCATGGATCATTTTCAGAGATTTAGTTGCTTTATACAATTACAGTATATGAAGGCCCATCTACATTCATTACCAACATCGAGAAAAATAATTATAAACAATTTTCACAGCCTTTCTACTATCAGTCAACCGAACTCTAGTTTAGTCATGTAAATAATACTATAGTAAGCGACTAGTAAAAAAGGACGAATAAATATCTAGATAGATATGCAAACACACGTATACACAAATGCAACTCTTCCCAACCCCTACCCCTCTAATAAGGACAAAACGGTAGTTTGGGCAATTTGTGGGAAACTGTTGATTTCAAAATATATACAGGCTGTTTTGATGTGGATACTCTTTCTGGGCTCGAACCTGTGCCGCCCAGTGAATAAGCTCCATTTAGCACTTATTCTTAGGTAATTTACTGCTAAATATACCAGAGAAAAAATGTAAAGGAGTGCTAGGTTAACTAGCTCGCTCACCTATTGGTGTCGGTATAAAATTGGGCGTATAATCCAGAGGTCCTGCACTATTTAGATTCATCCACGACAGAAACCCCAATAGAGGAAAGCCGTTCAACCTCACTCGGTACTACTAACACTGCATCCGCTCAGAACCCAACTCCTTTTAGCACGTCTTATGTTGTAACCCGCATTTTTGTTGTGCTCTCGTTTTTCCACTTATTTTCATTGGATTATGGCTTCTTCGTCGGTTTCCCTGGAGACACCGTCTAAGTTAAGTACCAAGCTTGGTTTTGCTGTGTTTTGAGCAACCTAGATCGTTTAATATTTGAATTATAAGAGTTTATTCTCTTCGTTCATATCGATCTTGCTTGATCCCACTTACAGTTGGTACTCCTGTTTTGAGAGCTTTTAGTTTCACTCGCGGTGTTACTATATGTATTATTTTTATTATTAAATTTTATTTGTTATTGTGGATATTCATTATTTAGCGTTTAGAACCCTCGTGGTTCACTTTTTGGGCCGATATCATTTACGTATTGTTATGGCTGCCGACCTTCGTTGCTAGGCGGCAATGTTATTTTTTAAGCCATCAGGTGTGTCTTTTGTGATTTAATTATTATGTTGCATGCCTTGCCCAAAAAATTTTTATGTGTTTATTTTATATTATCAACGCTATTACTATTATAATGAATATTGTGCTATTACTCCGTTTGATCTGTCTGGTTGGGGATCGTCAGTTGGTAGCCCTGCTGCTCCGTATCACGTGATCCTCCCCCATGCTCCCCCTCTCGCTAGGTGGGCGGCTAGGCTTCTCTCCCCCCCTCCCCTAGGGGACCGTTGCCTTCCCTCCTTTTAGAGGGGGTAGTTCGGTGTTTATGGACTTTGTCCTCCGGGTGTCCCGGCGGGTTCGTCTCTGTCTAGTCTGGTTGGCCACCGGTCAACAGAGTTGGATCCCGGTGCACCCTATTTTATATTCACTTATCACACTGGTTTATGTTATATGAAACCCTCTGGGTTCGGTTGGCGGTTCTTATCTACAGTTCCGCCCCCCTATTAATTTATAACAGTTCCTATGATGATTATATGACAGATCACTATCCCGGAGTTCCTATACGAATTGGTTTTGGATACTTTTATTTCCCGGCCCGGGGCTTAGCCTCGCCCCGGGAAATCAGACACCATGTGTCTTAATTTCTTGTTGTTGCATCCTTTTTTATGCTCCCGGCTCGACCGGAATGGATGGCTATACTTTAGTCTTAAGTTAGACTTATGTTTAGGCCCGGGTCCTCCGGACCCGCCCCTACTTAAGAATATTACAGTTAAGCTCTAATCTTGTGTTAGGCTTATGTTAGGCCCGGGTCCTCCGGACCCGCCCCTACTTAAGAGAATTACAGTTTCTCATATACTATTCTTTTTATAGATGGTGCATTGTCAGACGACGGCCTGTGCAGCTGTTCTACATCAGCCCTGCGGCCATACCGTCTGTCGGTCTCACGCCCTCTGCGGAGTGCAGCTGGAGGATGTCGTGGTATGGCACCCGGATAACTGTGTGGTCTGTTTTGACCTCGTTACCACCCTTGGATCTGACTCGGTGAGTCCCGTTGGCTATGTTGCCTTCTTATTTATCTTACTTTTTTTGGCATACATACACTATTTAGTAAGATATCTATGGTCTTGAAGGACCACTGGGAGCCTTCCCTTTTTAATTCCCACTATTATTTCAGGCATCCCCGGAGCAAAAGTCTGCGGCTCGGGCCACGCTGAAAGTGTGGGTTGGTGGTTTTTCCCGGAACGTGAAGTCCAAGCGGCCGTACGTCCTCTCCGAGGACTACTGTTCCTTGATTTACCCCAACGCCAAGTCTTCAGCCGCTGTGGCTAGGCATGTTGCAGCTCCCATCATTGCCCACATTGATGCCACCATATCGGGGTTCATTGATCCAGAGCAGGATCCGTCGGACGCCCCCGGAGATCTAGAAGACAATGTTGCCTCCATGAACCTTGACGTGGAACCCATGTTATTGGATGATCCAGATACAGGTAGGGTGGTAAGTGAGGCAGGTGTTTCCGGCGCTGAGATTCCTATCCTCAGCCCCTCTCTTTCTTCTTCATCTGATCGCTCTTCCTTTCATGGTGTTTCTGGGGACCGTGATTCGTCCCAACGATCACACTCGGTTCCCCCCAAGAATAAGTCTAGAACCTTACCTAAAGCTCGTAAGCCTCATAAGGCTTCTCATGGTTCTAAACAAAATACAAACCTGTCATCTAAGGCTTCTGGCTCCTCCTCTAAGTCTCGCGACCCGGGAGTTCATTCCGCCACACCTGCTGCTAGCCCGGGCCTTTCCGAATCAGCCATGCTTCGCATCGTGTCGGAGATGCAGGCTAAGTTGGTATCAGAGATGCAGTCTAAGATGGACACGATGTTCTCTAACATCGGTCAGAGACTTGGGGCATTAGAGCAAGGTGCTCCGGAGCGAGTCCAAAGCTCTCTCATCCCGGATGCCTCTAAGCTCCCGCCGTTTGCCAAAAATAACCCTTGGCGTATGGCTCTTCATTCCCCGTTCTCAGACGGAATGTTAACTTTGGAGGGTCTTGGCACTCGTCCCCTAGAGGACTTTGAATTCTTTCCTCCTGGTCTGGCATTTCCATTTCATGGTTATGCCAGGCTAACCGAGGAAGCTTTGGTTCGGTTAGACAAGGTCCCCAAGGAGACAGTCATCTTCCCAAAAGAGCAAGCCCAATCTGTGTGGGCCAGATTCCTGAATGACATCGGCTGCACCAACACCATGTTGACGCCTTATAAGAGCTCCTTCACAATGTTCTTAATGGACAAAAACACCGTGACTCCATGTGTCAATAAGGTAGCAGAGCTTGCCTTCCAATATGCTCTGGAGGAGAAGCCCTTGCCTCCCATCCGAGAGGAGGATCCAATCTCCCTCCTTCTTCCTTCAGGCATTGAGTGTTGGGACAACGTCCATACCACTTTTACCTCTGGCAAGCTAGCAGCAGACTGTGCTTCAGTAATGTTTAGTGAGCGGCTTCCCCGTCTCCCGGAATCCCTCATTAAACAGGAGTATGATTCCCGCCTACGCGTTGGCCGTACTCTGAACTTGGCCACTTCCACGGAGTCGATAGCCTTGACTTACGATACTGAGAGTATTTTTAAGTCTCTCAACAAGGCTACGTTGCAGTCATTATACTATGACCTGTATGACTTCGCTACTGCTAAACGCAGGTGTCGCAAACATGTCCTGGCAGAGGCGACTATTAGGCATGAACCTAATAAGCTTATCCGGTCCTCCTGTTGGGGTTCAAACCTCTTCCCTGAGGATCTTGTAGAGGAAGTCTTGGCGGAGGCCACTAGAGTCAACCAGAGCCTTAAAGCCCGTTGGGGTTTGACTCCTAAACGTAAATATGACCCTGCAAATTACCAAGCCCGGGGTAGGAAGAAGCTCCGTCCATATACCTCCACCCAGTTCAGGCAACAGCAGAGTGGTTCGTCCATTTTCCGGCTGCCTCTTCCCCCATCTCCGGTTGCCCCTGCACAGCCTTCCACCTCTCAGGCTCCTTCGGACGACTATGTCACCGTTCTGCTCCCTAAGAGCCAGCTTTCCGGTGCCTCCGCCACTTCTCCTGCCTTTAACCAGTCGTATGAGGCTCATAGCTCTTCCCAGAGTTATGGTAGAGGTAGAGGCTACCACCGTGGTTCTAACCAGAACAAAGGCAGGGGAAGAGCCTTTCGCAGAGGAAAGAACTTCCGAGGCGGACGTGGAGGCAACTCCTCAAACCAATACTGAGGTGCAGCAGGTAGGGGGGAGGCTCCATGCCTTCCGCAACAAATGGAGGTTCAGTCCCTGGGCTTTCAGTATCATCTCCAAGGGACTGGGGTGGAGTTGGATTCAAGGACCTCCTCCTCCGAACAAATTTCGTCAACATTCCACTCCGGACCTGGTCGAATTTGTCCAGGATCTTTTACAAAAGAACGCCATACAAGAAACGAAACACCTGAAGTTTCAAGGTCGGCTGTTCAGTGTCCCGAAGAAGGATTCAGACAAGAGAAGAGTGATTCTAGACCTATCCCTTCTCAACTTGTCCATTCAATGCGACAAGTTTCGAATGCTTACCGTCTCGCAGGTGCGGACCTTACTTCCCCGTGGGGCCGTCACCACCTCTATCGATCTTACAGACGCCTATTATCACATCCCGATAGCGAGACACTTCCGTCCGTACCTAGGCTTTCGCTTAGGGGACAAAAGCTACTCCTTCAAGGTGATGCCTTTCGGGCTCAACATCGCCCCAAGGATCTTCACAAAGTTAGCAGAAGTCGCTATTCAGGAACTCAGAAATCAAGGGATTCAAGTAGTAGCCTATCTGGACGACTGGCTCATTTGGTCATACTCCTCCCAAAATTGCCTAAAAGCCACTCACAAAGTCATCCATTATCTTCAATCTCTAGGCTTCCAGATCAACTTCAAGAAGTCCCGTCTTCTTCCAAAATCGAAGTTCCAATGGCTCGGCCTGCAATGGGATCTTATATCTCATACTCTGTGTCTTCCCAAACCCAAGAGGTTAGAGATTGCAAGGAACACCAAACGCTTTCTCAAAGACAAAGTAAGTTCCAGACGACTCCAAAAGAGGATTCTGGGGTCCCTTCAGTTTGCCTCAGTGACAGATCTTCTTCTGAAGGCAAAATTGAAAGATATCAATCGTGTCTGGCGTTCGAGGGCGAACCGGAAGCTCCGGGACAGGAAAGTCCGCCTTCCTCCCATTCTACGGGAAAGACTGGTATCCTCTCCTGCGAGAGTTGAGACTATACCCTCACCCGATACCCAATCCGGTTCTGTCTCAGATAGTACAAACACGCGTTGTGTACGCTTTCTCAAACATTCAGAGCGCCCTAACTTTATGGACTTTATGAAGTTTGCGGCCATGCATGGTGCCAATATTGATCCTCAAAACACCTTGTTCCTAGAATCGGATAAACGGGATTCCACCATCCGCCAGTATGACTCTGCAGTTAAAAAGTTGGCAAAATTTTTTATAGACTCAGACATGAACTGTATGAACTTGAACCTTACAGTCACTTTCTTTAGATCTTTATTAGAATCAGGTCTGGCAGCCAATACTATCACCACTATTAAATCTGCTCTGAAAAAGATCTTCCTAGTGGGTTTTAACATAGACTTAACCGACTCTTTGTTAGCTTCAATTCCGAAAGCTTGTGCCAGACTGAAACCGGTTACTCGTCCTACCCCGGTGACCTGGTTCCTTAATGATGTACTCAAATTGGCTTCTGATACCATTAACAGTTCTTGTGATTACATTCCCCTTCTCAGGAAAACACTTTTCCTGGTGAGCTTGGCTTCCGGGGCAAGAATTTCTGAACTGGCAGCCTTGTCGAGAGACCCGGGTCATATTGAGTTCCTGCCTTCGGGAGAGGTCCTTCTTTCTCCTAACAAATTCTTTTTGGCTAAGAACGAAGACCCTCAGAACAGATGGTCCTCCTGGAAAATTGTTCCCCTCACGCAAGACCCGTCTCTGTGCCCTGTTACTACTCTTAGGTCTTATTTATCCCGGACCTCCTCTAACTCCTCGGGGCCTCTATTCGTTAGAGAACAAGGCGGTACCATTACTATTAAAGGGATCAGGCAACAAATTTTGTATTTTATTAAACAAGCTAACCCTGACTCTTTTCCTCTTGCACATGATATCAGAGCGGTTGCTACTTCGGTGAACTTTTTTCACCGCATGAATTTTACGGACCTTTCCAGGTATACAGGGTGGAAATCACCGTCAGTGTTCAAGAAACACTACCTTAAACATTTGGAAGCCCTAAAATTTTCTACAGTAGCCGCAGGGAGCGTAGTTACTCCCAGGTAACTCACAGGTTAATGCCTTGTCTCTTTATCTCTCCCTCCTACCTGCCTCATTTATACCCTATTGTATTTTTAAACTCCTGAGTATCTGTATATATTATCACTCACGGCATTATTATACCTACCTTATTGGATTTATGTTCATATTTAAGATACCCTTATAATTGTTTTTTGGTACTCATCTCTGATTAAAGCATCCTGTATTTCCCTTACGCTTATGTTTTTTCCTTTATTTTGCAAGTTTGGTGACATATTCTCTTGTATAGATTCACTGGGCGGCACAGGTTCGAGCCCAGAAAAGGGATTTTGACGTAGGAAAAATCTATTTCTGGGCGAGGGACCTGTGCCGCCCAGTGAACCCTCCCAGCTCCTCTCCCTTGAAGTCCCCAAACTTTGGGTGCTAAGGAGTTGGGTTCTGAGCGGATGCAGTGTTAGTAGTACCGAGTGAGGTTGAACGGCTCTCCTCTATTGGGGTTTCTGTCGTGGATGAATCTAAATAGTGCGGGACCTCTGGATTATACGCCCAATTTTATACCGACACCAATAGGTGAGCGAGCTAGTTAACCTAGCACTCCTTTACATTTTTTCTCTGGTATATTTAGCAGTAAATTACCTAAGAAAAAGTGCTAAATGGAGCTTATTCACTGGGCGGCACAGGTCCCTCGCCCAGAAATAGATTTTTCCTACGTCAAAATCCCTTTTTTGGAATATTATAATTTATTTATTCATTATTTACCATAGCATTTATTTATCACCCTATTTCCTTTCCTCACTTGGCTATTTTTCCTTGTTGGAGCCCTTGGACTTATAGCAGCTTGCTTTTTCGACTAGTGTTGTAGCTTAGCTAATAATAATGATAATAATGATAATAATAATAATAATAATAATAATGATAATAATAATAATAATAATAATGATAATAATGATATAGATTTTTTTAAAGATTTTCTGTGATCAATCTATTCCAAATAAATTCTTTAATATTTTCATTCTACTTTGTCTAGGGTATTGTTCTCCTGTCCCGCCTTGAGCTGCTGCCTCTCATCTTAATTTGTTAGAGAGAAACTTGTGTTCGATTAAATTCCATATTCAATTATCTGGATATTAATCTGTAACACCGTGCTGTTAGTTCTTTATGCATTTTGCATAAGATTTCTCAAAATTCTGACCATCCTTTGTATTTACATCCTCCCACACTGTATCATGCTGAATGTAGTAATAGGTATGAAGTTAATTTTAACAGTCCTGCCTTCTCCATCATAATGCTCAGCACTACACAGTATTATAGTAGTTTTACTCCAGCTGTGATAAGATTTTGGAATGATCTTCCCAAGCTTGCTATTGAATCGGTGGAACTTCAGAAGTTAAAACTTTCAAATGTTTTCTTTATGTTGAAAGGTTGACGCAAGTATTGTTTTATAGTTTATATATCATATATATGTTTTAACGTTGTTAGTGATCTTATGATATAATCATACTTTTTTTATTCATTATTCATATTTCCTTCTCTCACTGAGCTACTTTTATTTGTTGAAGCCCTTGTATTTGTATATTCTGATATTACAATTAGTGTTTTAGAATGACTATTAATGATGATTAGTATGGTAAATTTCAGGATTTTCCTACTCAAGCATCCTTATTAGCTCTTTGAACCAAAGATTGTGCCCTTACTATTCATAGCGGAAAATGCCTTCATTAGGGGTGAATGTCTTATTAAGCATCTTTGTTAACAGTTTTATTATTATTATTATTATTATTATTATTATTATTATTATTATTATTATTAGGTACGCTACAACCATACTTTGAAAAGCTGGATGCTATAACTCCAACAGGGGAAAAAACAGCCCAATGAGACAAGGAAATAGGGAAAAAAATAAACCATATGAAAGGTAATGAAAAAAATAAATATAAAATATTTCTATAACAGTAACAAAAAAAAAAAAAACAATAAAATATTTAAAGAACAGTCACAATATTAAAACAAATCTGTTATATGTAACTATAAAAAAAACCTTATGTCAGCCTGTTCAACATAAAGATATTTGCTGCAATTTTGAGCTTTGGAGGTCTACTGATTCAACTACCCAATTAGGAGGATCATTCTACAACTTAGTCATAGCTGTAGCTGGAATAAAACTTTTAGAATACTGTGTACTAATGAGCCTCATGATGGAGAAGGCCTGACTTTTAGAATTAACTGCTTTCCTAGTATTACGAACATAGTGGTACTGTCCGGGAGGATCTGAATGTAAAGGATGGTTAGAATTAGGAAAAATTCTTATGCAATAGGCATAACGAATTAATTTAATGACGATGCCAGAGATTGATATCTAGATCAGGAATAAGGAATAAGCAGCTGAATAGTAGATAGAAGAACATTACTCGAAACAAGTTTGATTGAACAAATTAAAACACTTCTTATGAACAGAATGATCACCGAAAATCTTGAAAGCCTTTCTCCATAAGGCATTTTTTTTTTATTCTATGAAAAGTAAGTTTGTTGTCAAGAATCTTAGATAAAATATCAAAAGAGTCATAAAAAGTTAAAGAAACATTATCAATGCTGAGATCCGGATGTGGAGTAGCAACTGTCCTCGACCTGGTTACAATCATTCTTTGAGATTTTTTGTTTTTAACTTCATCTCTCATAATTTGCTCAAATCATTAATTTTAGCTAGATATCAATTAGGGGATTAAGCAACACCATAGCCTATATACATTCAAGAGATAGAACTGATGCAAAGAAAAGTAGCATCATATGCATATGCAACGAGCTTGTTTGCTAGGCAAAACCACATGTCATGTGTATATAGTATGAAAAGTGTTGGCCAAGAATACTACCCTGAAGAATGTGCCAATCAACAACTTCTTGCAACCAATTACTTAGAAATTCAGTGATAATGCTAAGAAAAGACCCACCCACTCCCTACTGTTTGAGTTTGAAAACAAGGGCCTCGTGAATAACATGGTCAATGATAACAAAAAATCAAGGCCAGTCATACGACTTTTCTGACCGTAAACAAGAGATCTCTCTGCAGATGGTAAGAAGGGCATCACATGCTCCAAGACCTCTACAAAAGCAAAATTTCCAACTAGGGAACAGGTGATTGCCTTCAGCGAATGCATTTAGAGGTTTTGTCAAAATAAGTTAAAAAGATTTACATGATATGGGAGTTATAGAAATTGGGCGGTAATCAATTGGACTTGAACTATCACAAACACATTTATATAATGGAGTAACATTATCAATTCTCCAACAAGTGCTAAAAGCTCCTCTTCTTGCTAGCTTTTGCAAAATATCAGATAACTTTGGAGATAAGAAGTCTACAGTCTTTATGAAAAACAAAGAAAAATACCATTTGAGTCCACACCTCCATAAGCATCAAGGTCCATCGAGAGATCTTTAACCTCACGAGGTCGGAAAGCCTACCTAGTTAGTTTAGCCTCAGGAAAACAGAATTGAGGAAGATTAAGATTTTTTATTACTCTGCTTACTGTCGTACACATCAGCCAAAAGGGTTGCCGTTTTCTTTGAAGAGTGAGGGACAGAGCCATCTGTTTTAAGTAAAGGAGTTGTTGTTGCCTGTACACAAAGAGTTCAGATTTAAGGGTAGCCCACCCAACCCCCACTTATGTTCCTGAGTTGTACCATAAAGGGTCTCTTTTATGGTTGAAGTTTGTTCATTTGTATTGAAGCATAAACTCTCTAAGCAAAAGTTCAAGGCTGAGTATAGATATTCCGAGTCATACCTGATTTGTTACCCTTCCAAAAATGATAGGCCTCCTGTTTTTCCAATTAAGCGCGTCTATAATCAGCATTGAACTAGGGTTTATCCTTCTTTCGGTACCTTAGCATATGAGAAGGGATAGCCTATGAATTATGTTTACTAAATTCTCATTCAAAGGAACAATTAGATACACACTATTTTACAATTTTGACCAATGGAAGCCTAAAAGATTAATCAAAATGCCATTCAAGTCTATTTGACATTTTATGTAAATTTTACATGAGTATGATATATCAGGAGCAGGCTGCTCAGTCTTCCATACTAATGAAATCAAGGCATGATGAGATGTCCATACTAGCGAACTAACCATGCGCTATACTAGGTCTAAGCAATTATCAGAACTGTGAGTATCTTGCTCACATCCTGTTCCAGAGGCAAATTCCAAATCTCTTAAGCCATGGTAATCAGAAGGAGAAACAGAAATTAACCACTCGCTATGGTGAACATTGAAATCGCTAACAAAAACAAAAGAGGCCTTTCTCTAGTCTTATATCTTCACCATAATGGTAAGAAAACAGTTAAAGATAGAATCATTCAAGTCTGGATTCCAGTATATCAAATACAAATAGAAGTTGTTATGCCTGTCACAAACTTGTATTAGCTAAATCTCATGACATCCACATTCATAGCAGGACTTATGAGAAGCATGGTACTCACTCCTAATATACACTGTCAATCCACTGGCTCTAGGAATGGCATCCTATTTCAAAATTATTGGCTTCCTAAAACTTTTTATAAGTAGCTCAGATGAGTGCCTCATATTAAAAACCAAAGTTTCTAAGCCCAAAAGAAAATCATACTGTCTAGATGTAACTGTTAGGTCTTGTATGTTTGTATGCAGACCACGAATATTACAATACAGAAGACGATAATGACAAAGTCTAGGATGTAATGGTCCAGGATTTTGCTCAATGTCTCCAGAAAGGATAAGAATTAATGGAAATAAAAAAAAAGATGCATCCTACTTAAAAACTAAATTAATAATAATGGTAACAAAAAGAATATGTAGTAAAATACAAATAAAGTGATTGATAAAGCCCATTGACTATGAATAGTCAGAAAAACTGGTCAACATAATGGGGCCGATACAACATGCAAGGCTAAACACCCTCCAAGATATCCAGTTCAACTGAAGGGATGGCAGTAAGGATGGCTTTGGAAAGAAAAAGAAACAGATAAGGGAAAGCAAACCTCTTGATGAAACCCCAGGCATCCATGACACTTCTATTTTGTAATCGCAGTGTTGTCAAGTGTATGAGGACACAGGAGAATGTGTAAAGAATAAGCCATACTCTTCTGTGTATGTGTAGGAAAAGGAAAAATAAGAGAGATGTCCAATTCAGTAATGTCTGGCCAGTCAAAGGACCCGATAACCGGTGGCTGGAACCCTGTTCCAATCAACTACTTACATTTCAACAATTTTCCTGAAGAATAACTTTCAAACATGAATGCTCAGATTTCTCCATTTCTTGATTTCATTCAGATATGTTGATTAGGAGTTTTAACTTTCGAACTGGAAAGATTTTGAGCATAACTGGCAAGGTTGAAATATATTGATAAATGGACCTAATAAAGATAATAGACCCTAAATCATTTCTTTATTAAAAGGAGTACACAACAAACATAGAAAGCATGAAAGGGACAGTCTTAATATAATCAATAATCTGTCATTTAAAAAAGCTGTTACTGAAAAAAAAATAATATAAGTCATAATTTCATTGCATTTTTCATTATAATTAACAGCATCGATGGCTCATCAAATCTTCATTGCATTTTTCATTATAATTAACAACATCAATGGCTCATCAAATTACATAATCAGACAATTTATATTTCTTACTACTGCCAAGGAGGTTATGAGATCAAGATGGTTTATCTATTTATTTATTTACCTGTCTCTGTGACTGTGGATAGAATTATGTCAAAACTCCTCGACAGATTTTGACGATATTTTCACCATATATGGATCGTAGGCCATGGAAAAGCGCATTAAATTTTAGAGTTGATCCGGATTCTATATTCGGATGTCCATTTTTCGCCGTTTTGAAAATAACATCAAAACTATTTGATGGATTTTAACGAAATCTTCACTACAGATAGATCTTAATTTATGGACAACCCCATTAAATTTAGGAGGTGATCCGGATCCGAATTCTAGTTTATTTATTTATCTATTTGTCTGTGTGTCAATGGACAGGATTATGTCTAAATTACTTAACGTATTTTGACAAAATTTTTACCACAGATAGATCTTAGGCCATGGACGACCCTATCAGATTTTCAAGATATTCCGGAACCGGATCAGAGTTCTAGATCCGGATCAGTATTCTAGATCAGGATTTTCATTCTTCGCCCTGTAAAAACTACTTGACAGATTTTGATAAAATTTCAGCACAGATAGATCTTAGGTCATGGACGACCCCATTAAGTTTTGGAGGTGATCCAGGTCCGGATCCGAATTCAAGTTTATTTATTTATTTGTCTATGTGTCTGTGGACAGGATTACGTCAAAACTGCTTAACGGATCTTGACAATATTTTCACCGCAAGTAGATCTTAGGTCCGGATGATTCTGGTCCGGTACAGATTGTATATGCGCATTTGCATTTTTTCACCATTTTAAAGATGGAATCATTGCTACACGACGGATTTTGACAAAATTTTCACTATCAAATTTTGTAGATGATTCGGATCTGGATCCGGATTCTAGATCTGGATTTTCTTTATTCACCATTTTAAAGATATTAAAACAAATTGACGAATTTTGAATAAAGTTTCACCACAGATAGATCTTAGACCATGGACGACTATTAACCTTGGCGGAAGTAAGAAATCACTAATTGCTCTTGTTTTAGTTAAATTCTTTTAAGATTTTAAGAATATCAGATTATTAGATTTATTTCAAATTGAACAGAATATCATGATTATATTCACAAGTTTTCATTAAATCTAAAAACCTAAAGTCTTAATAGCCGCTATGTACGTAGTCCCGATGAAGTAATTTAGATAATTAAAATTACCTTACTTTTTTCTATCCATTTAATTCTTCAGGCAAGAAAGACCAAAGATTAAATGATTATAACTCCTCTACCAAAAGCACGCTATCAAAGCTCTAAAATATGAATTTAAGCATTACTCCTTAAGTGCTGGTCCGTGCTATATAATATTCCTCGTCTGCTGTTGGTAATTAAAGAGAGTGTGCAATTTGGAAATTAAATCTTCATCGCGAAGGAATTCTCGAAGAAACTCAGGTAAGCCTTATCATAAAAAGGAAAGTAATTTTGCTCTATATCTGCAATGTAGGTCAGAAATTTAAGTACGATTAAATGTGGACACCTCATTTTTTAATTTTTTTTTCCTTTTGTTTTTTTAGATTCCAAGATTGTTCTGGAGGTGGGAAATTAAGAACGATGTTAAATGATTTTATTCAGAATCCATAATATTTTGTATGTCTTCCTCTTTTTAATATCTGTTTCCTTCTTCGGTAGATTATACATTAAGTCAAATCAATATTAAAATTTATTCAAATGGTAAGCGTTTTTTTAAATGTATGGAATCGGATCGAATAGTAGAGCGGTTTTCGATTTCTTTTAATCGTGGGGTGAGATGTTTGGGTGCACTTAAATTACTAAATATTGTGAGTTTATCCGTGAATAAAAAATCTTGAGTATTTCGAAAAATAATTTGGTAACAGACATCCTAACAGATGAACAGAATACAACTACTATTTATACGAAACCATCCAATAACTTCACACAGGATCATTATTTATGATTCCTGACCTATCTGCAAATCCTCATCATAGAAATAATATACTGATTATTATATGCAAACTTCAAGCAAATATCGAAGTTACTTAGATAAATTTTCCGTATCTATTTAATCTTTCTTCAGAACAGCAAATTTTCGTCAGAATTTTTTTTTCTTTTTTTTTTATACAACTAGTAAGACACCGTTAATTTTTTTTTTTTTTTTTTTTTTTACAATCTGATACCAGCTTGGTCAAAATACCATATAAGTAAAACTCCCAGAAATTAAAAAAGAAAAAATGCGTCATATACTGAAATGAATATTTCCTGCATTAATAAAACAGTGGTTGTTATGCAATATACTTTGAGAGCCGATGATATATATACATATATATATATATATATATACTTACACAAAAACCCACACACACACACACACACACACATATATATATATATATATATATCTATATATACATATATATATATATATATATATGTATATATATATATATATATATGTATATACGTGTATATATATATATATATATATATACTTCCCGTGTCATAAGACGCACCTTTTTCACGAAATATTACTAGTCAGGGTCCAAAACTAAAAATTCCATTGGGGTGGTAGTTTTTCTGCCAAAATTATGAAATTTTCTATCTTGGGAGATTTTGACATGACAAATCCATTGCAACATGGTGCCAAAGCGAAAAATGAACAGAAATGGCTCAAAATGGCGTCCATTTAAAGATGGCCGCCATTTCGTACCATTTCTGCGAAGATAACAATATTTTGTCCATTTCATTGAACAAAATTATCTGTTTTTACTGTTTGGGACTAAACGAGTCTATTTCAAGTAATTTTATTGATTTTATGAATTTGTGTAGTCTTAAATTCAAGATGGCCACTAAAATGTATACGTTAACATTGCCCTTTATTTTTTGAATTTCTACATTTTTTGTTTAAATATTCACAAAATCAAACTGATTATTCATTTTACAGGACAACGTTTATGATGTTTTCATATAAATTATATTAGTATAGATAGTTTGGGGTAATAATATGTTCTCATTTCAGCAATAGGTTGTGAAATAACTGCATCGTAGAAGTATAATAACTAGGGATATGGCGTCATCGGCCAAGCGCCCAGCACGGTTTGATTATGAGCAGAAGTGCTTTGTTTGTCAAAATGATAAGAAGGACCCAAAGACAAAGTTTAGGAAAAATAAGCCTGTTTCTGATGTTACAAATATTCAAGACATAAAATCACAATGTGAACTCTGGAAAAACAAGGTAGAGAGGCCAGCCTGCATAACAGCGGCGTTGGCTATACTAGATGATATCTTTCAGGAAACTGATCATCCCAAGCTAGTATGGCACCGTGAATGTAGGCCTAATTTCATGAGCAAACTTAAACTCGACCGTTTTTCTGATAATGCAGACGCTACTGATATGGACATGGGTGGTTTGGATAATTCTGGAAGAGTATTCCTTAGAAGTCAGGCCAAAACTTACATAAAGGGCACTCACTGTGTGTTATGTTGTTCTGGGGTAGAAAGTGGTGAGCTGTCATGTGCCAGAACATTCAGTATGCACGAAAAGTTACAAAACATTGCTATGGGTGATTTTGAACTTATGGCAAGATTGGAATCTGCTCGGGATGCTATAGCTGGTGATGTCCTTTATCACTCACTATGTTTACGTAATTGAGCTCGTGTAACAGTATGCAGTGAGGAAAGTAGCATAAGCCAAGCTTCTCATAACGCTATATTCAATCAACTGAAACTGGAAATTCAATGGCGCACGTGTCGGGGTCAAGCAGTTTTAGTATCTGAATGCTGGAGTCGATTTCAAGACCTATGTAATGAACAGTCTTTGGTGGTACCTTATTATTATGAATCAAGACGTGCATTCTTTAAGTACAAACTTACAAAACTCTTGCCTGATATAACTATTATTCCTCGCCAAGGTACAGAACTTGAAGATGATCTCCCACATTGAAGAGTCATTATTAGAAAGTGAATCTAAAGGCCAGGAAGAGGTGAAAAGGTTTATGAAGGAAAGGCTTGTTTGCGCTATTGGACAGTCTAAACCAAGTGTACTATTCAGTGCTGCAATGAAGAAAATGAAAAGTCCCATTTTTTATAACTTATTTGAAGTGGACCAAACAGGCTCTCAGCAAAATAAAGTTGTAAATGCAAACAGAGGTGTGCTACAGCGTCTCTGTGTAGCATATGAAGCTGGAAGGCCAGTAGATCTGCAACATATCGCAAAGCAGGAAATGATGTCTGTCCCCATTGCACTGTTTTATACAGATAAGACCATGAGGAAAGGAAACAAGTCAGATCTAGTCAACAACATTTGTGAAACTGCAAAAGTTCAGCCTTCCCAAATTGTTCCCCAAATAGACCCCACTTCTTCACAGCATGTTGTTGATGGGATGGCGTATGTCTACAGGGTTTCAACTAAATCGATTAGTACATTCGGAGAATTTGCTACAGAGTACTGCAAGGGGGTATATAAGTTTCCAAGCACAAGGATAGACATTGTGATGGACCGCTATGATGGAACTTCCATCAAAGATGACACACAAAGTGCTAGGGCCTCTAAATCCAAAGACAAACAAGGAAAAAGAAAACAAAAACGCAAAGCGGTGCCAAAAGTAATTTCCCCAGAAGTAAACCTGCCTCAAGGTGACAACTTCAAAAGCTTTTTGAGCATAAATGATAACAAGATTGCTCTGCAGCAGCTCCTTGGTGATACTCTCATCAAAAATGCACCTCAAGATAAGATTATTGTTGTCTCTGGGGCATTTGAAGACCCCATGGATGTCCGTTCATCCTCTTTGGGCATACAGTTAGATAGCATGGAGTCTGACCATGAGGAAGCAGATACCCATATGGTATTAAGCATAGTCAATTCAACCGCGGAACATATTGTGGTAGTGTCACAGGATACTGATGTATTTGTGATTCTTCTTGCCAACTACAAACATTTTGGAAATAGGAAAGTGTATTTACAGCAGCAGATTGGAAAAGAACAAAAGATCACAGACATCAAATTTGTGGTAGAAGGAATCATAAGCCAAGGCATGGATCCTATATCTATCCCCCTTCTTCACTCTTTAACTGGATGTGATACCACAAGTTATATATATGGCATTGGCAAATCAACTGCATGGAATACTTTTAAGGATTTCCACAATCTTCTGGACAATACTAACCTTAAAAGCCCATCTGAAATTGACTACAAGCACGTTGAAGTCTTCATGTGCAGATTGTACAAAGACAACCAGTCATCATCGTTGGACGCCATGCGAGTTAAGAGTATATTGACTACCAATCGCCCAGAAGAAATACCCCCTACTAGTGATGCAGCTCGGCTGCACATCTCTCGTGCCTTCCTTCAAGCGCATGTATGGCAAAATGCTACTGAGCCTGTACTTGAAATGAAAACAAATGCTCTGATCTCCGTGGGGTTCAACTTAGATAGTGAGAAACAGAAATTGATACCAGTTATGATGACAAATCATCCCATTCCAGACGCTGTCATTGAAATGGTGTCATGTAATTGTAAAACTGGCTGCCAATCAAACAAGTGCAGTTGTTTCAAATCTAAACTTCAATGTACAATCCTTTGTCATAAGAGATCCAAAGAAGACCAGCCATGCATAAATAATTTTGTCTAGTTTGTTTTAGCAGTTGTGGACAGTTTAAAAAATTAGCAAATGTTTTATGTTGAAAGTGAATTAAGTTTTAACTTTTGAGCCTGTGTGCACTTTTGTTTAAGTTTATCATCAGTTGCACCTGCATTAGCCGCCCGCAGCTAGACTACTTTTTGATACCTAGTTCAACATAATATCGTATCCCATGTGAAGTAGTACCAGTTACAATAAAATATATTCATTACATATAACTATATGTTATTAAAAACTACTAATTGTAATGCTGCAATCTGTGTAACATTGTTCAAAATCAGTACTGATGTTTCCATATCATTTGTGAAAAATTGCAATCAATGGAGACAATTCCGTAAATTACAGAGATAGTCTAAACCCTCTGTTTTGGCGGCCATCTTGGATTTAAGGCAACAAGAATGTGTTCATTCAATTAAATCATTAAAAATGAACTCACTGAGGTATACATATTAAGTGTAGATCACTTTGTTCAGTCAAACTGACAAAATATGTTTATCTATACAGATATTACACGAAATGGCAGCCATCTTGAAACAGATGCCATTTTGATCCATTTCCGGTCATTTCTCGCTTTGGCACCATGCTGCAATGGATTTATCATATCAAAATACCCCTAGATATGAATTTTCATAATTTTGGCAGGAAAACTACCACCCCCAATTAAAAAATCACTTTTATGAGATTTGGAACCTGACTATACCCCAAAAATCACCCTGCGTCTTAACACTAAGAAAAAGTTGTAGAAGGGAGTTTGACACACCTCAAACACCAAACTATTGACTTAAAAGCACTCAAACTCACGAGAGATAGAATATAAACCTACAATTACCATTCATATAATATAAAATCATTCATTTTTATATTGCACTTCATTTAATGAAGTACAGTAGCATATTTTGTTGATATATTGTAATAAATCAATATATTGATAATGACTTTGTTGCCCGAGTTCCGAAATAATACAAACAGACAGTTGCTGAATACGTCCTTGGAAAAAAAAATTCTGTTAGTTGTGTGCAGTATTACTAAGTTAGCAGAAAAGTAACTAGACCCAGAATCACATAAACAGTAGCGAAAGTATTCCACCTAAAAGAATTTATAGATTTCTATAATCAATAACTACATTTTGTGTGAATGTTTATAGGGTATATGAGGAACTTTGGAAATATCACTAGAATTTTACATCTTTACCAAAATTTTATAAAGAACCTTTAGCAACGCTGCTTTCATGTAAACAACACTTGAAACTTCTAGCACATGAGTAAACGTGTAGTTGTGGTGGAAACTAAGACTGATTTAGTTGTTTTTTATAAGAATATGTAATAGAATTGGGATAATCGGCATAAAGCTAATAAATATTAACTTGAACATTTCATAATACATCCAAAATAAGAAAAGTTACTGTGCCAGAATATAATCACGCAAGAGTCGCTGACCATGGATTTCTGCTAGGAAGTTTTTAAACTCTTCATTTTTTCTTTTTAAACTGCTTTCCTAATTAAAGGGTGCGTCGTCTTATCACTTGTAGCGTCTTATCACACGGGAAATACGGTATATATATATATATATATATATATATAGGTGTCGCGGGATGCACACAAAAGCAACCCCCACACCTTTGAATCCCTCTAACTGACAAATGTCTCCCTTGCACAAACTTTCCCCTTACGTTATCAACTGGACTCTTATAGAGAAAGGACATAAAAACAAAACATAAACTTAATACTATATTTCTTATGAACTAAGAATAAATCCTGAACCAAATTAATCACACTTAAACTATTTTTTACAAACTAAACCTAATCAAAAACTTGGAGACTAAACATACACTAAACTAACACCATTAAAAAAAAAAACTAACAAAACTTAAATTTAACCGCACACCACCAACACCTAGATAAATACATGTCCGTATCTATTATGGGACACCAACAATGTCGTCCACACAAAGCCAAACTGTCTTTTACGGCAAATTACCACAACTCTGTAGGTAACACACTACACTGTGTGGCAATTTGCCACAACTGCCTCCCTGATTGAGGCAGTAGTTATCATCATCATCGTCAAAATCATCATCATCATCATCATCAATTGGAAGTTCATTCAATAGGGTCATCAACAATTATCTAAGTCTGAGCAGTCGTGTCAAGTTCCGTATTATAAACCAGGTCGTCAACAATCAATTTCACATTCTAGGAAAATTTCTCCAAAAGAGGAATTACGGCTTTAGAAATAAACAAATACTCCCACGCTGGTTAAAATATATAATAATAGTAGTCCAACATTCACAAAAATGCCTCTTGCTGCACTCAAATCAAAATAATCATTTGCCGAGTACATACACCACTGTCGTAACCTAGCTAAAAACATAAACAAAAAATCTCAGTTATACCAACAGTCTTTCCCAAAACAAACAATCAATACACTAATTACCTCTCGCTTGCTGACCCACACACATACTCTCTCTCTCTCTCTCTCTCTCTCTCTCTCTCTCTCTCCCTGGAATTGGCAAACAACAAAAATAAGTAAAAATAAAACAAAAAACAACCCTCCACATAGATATATATGTATGTATATATATATATATATATATATAAATATAAATATATATATATATATATATATAGATATACATATATATATATATATATATATATACCGTATATATAGATATAAATATATATATATATATATATATATATCTTTATATATATATCTATATATATATGTATATATAGACATATATATATATATATACATATACTGTATATATATATATATATATATATATAAATATATATATATATATATATATATGTATGTATATATATATATAAATATAAATATATATATATATATATATATATATGTGTGTGTGTGTGTGTGTGTGTATATATACACACAAGTTCTCGCTAACATGTAATACGACACTATTTCCTTTGAAATGATGGCCCAGTTTCCTGGGAGTTTAAACCAGTGCCGTTATTTTAACAAGTGGCTTTCTAATTATAGAAAGAGACCAATCCCATAGCTATTTATTTTTTTTTTTATTTACATGCAATTTGTTTAAGATCCATATAGACCAAATTTTCCAGCTGGGAACTAACACATTGTTTGTATATAAATGTGTGATGTCTATATTTCATCGTTATAAGGTTACCATCAAAATCCGATGCAATGACTATAGTCTAAAAGCCAGTGACGATCCATGCCCGAATAAGCTCCCGAGCTGCATTCCTTCTTAATGTAATATAAGCTACCTATAAAGCACTTATGATATGGTAAGCTGTGTTAGAATTGATTCAGGACCACAGTTTTTCCCAGTTTTGGGGGGGCCCAAATTTAGTGTTATTTTCCTTCTCGAGGTACAAGTCCAAGATTTCCTTCTGATAGGGTTGATTGATGGTTATAATGAAAAATTGAGAAATAACTGATTTTCGGTGTTCCGACCCCTTCTAAAATCCCTCCTCTTTACTTTATTGCCCTTTTATATCAGATATGGTGAGAAACAGCGATTGACTTTGTAATTTGGGACAAAAAGTAAGTCAGGTCCTATTCTGTTTAGGGCTTAATACAGGACGATTGTCAACGTCCATAAGGTAACAAGTAGTTAAATGCTAAATAGTTTGCTTGTGTGTTATATTCTTAAGAAACAACAGTCACCAAGTACAAGGTAGTAGGTTCTATCATCATGATGTTATTTGTTCATTCTCTTGAGGATAAATTTCAGACTCCCACACGCTACTATGTATGGTTCTCCAATGCTATACTATACACAGAAGAAGTATTAAGTTATCAAAGTTGTTGTGGTTTTCTGTGTAGGTAGTAGGTTAGCCAGGGCACCAACCATCCGTTGAGATACTCCCACTAGAGTGTTATGTACAGTAGTCCTTAGGCTGACTAAACAGTACTACTGTATACTGGATACTTCTTAATGGTTATTGTTCACTTTTCCTTTGCCTACACATACACCGAATAGTCTGACATATTCTTTACAGATTCTCTTCTGTCCTTATAGACCTGACAACACTGAGAATACCCTTGGGGTTAACTACTGCACTGTAATTGGTAAGGGTAGAAGAGGGACTTTAGCTATGGTTAGCAACTCTTTTAGGAGAAGGACACTCCAAAATCAAACCATTATTCTCTAGTCTTGGGTAGTGCCATAGCCTCTGTGCCATGGTCTTCCACTGTCTTGGGTTAGTGTTCTCTTGCTTGAGGGTACACTCGTGCACACTATTTTATCTAATTTTCCTTCCTCTTGTTAAGTTAAAGTTTTTTATAGTTTATATAGAAAAAATATTCATTTTAATGTTACTGTTCTTAAAATATTTTATTTTCCTTGTTCTCTTTCCTCACTGGTCTATTTTGCCTGTTGGGCCCCCTGGGCTTATAGCATCCTGCTTTTCCAACTAGGGTTGTAGCTTAGCAAGTAATAATATTAATAAAATGAAAAAGTATAGTTGTTAAGATTTTCTTACCACCATCTTGTGATATTTGAAGGTCATAAACATATTTAACTGTTTTTAATCACTAAAATCTTGCTCGATGGATGGTGAAGTCTCACAATAATTTGATGGTGCTTGAGACAACTCCCCCAGAAATGCATGATGAATTCATAAAGAGTTGTTTCTCTTTAGGAAAAAAAACAGACGAAAAATATATTCTCAAGATGTCCAATTGACTTAACACTGGAACAAACCATTAATGATGATGCTGCAAGTTAGAAAACAGGTCTCTTACTCATGACAAATTCCATTGCAGCAAGGCATAGATGTGCTGAAAGTCATTTCCTTCCTGCAACTGTAATGTCTGAGCTATTTGAAGAATTAGGAATAGATCAAAAGGAGGTTACATTCCGCAATCTCTAAAGGATTCATATCAGAGGAAACTGTGAGGACCTAAGCATTATCATTTCCTATATTTCTGAATCATTAAATCCTTTTGGGGAGAATACATATGTACATAGGTAGCTTACATTAGAATTAAGATGAATGCAGCATGGGACCTTATGGGGGGGGGGTTATAATTTGTCAGTGGTTTTTAATCTACTACATTTTACTAATTATCATCAATAAAACATTCCACTTTATTTTCTTTTTAAAGCTTGCTCTCCTAGAAACCCCATAATGTTATTTCTTTTGTGGTCAACCACTAGTTCTAAATTGTATAGACTTACAACTAACATCATTATAAAAGGTAGTTTCGAATGACACAGAAATGTTCCTACTAGACACGGCAGGTACTGGAAAAGAATCCACGAATGCTTATATGATTCCAGGAGGTTTTGAGCAGGGAATTAAGCAACACAATTTTTTTACATTTGCCTCTGTAGGAAAGAAATATAGAATGAAAGGGAAAGACAACAAGTTACTAACAGTGAGAATGGAACGTTACCTGTTTGAAAGTATTCTCTTCTTAGCTCTACAGCGCAAAATTGATATGGGAGAACTGCTGACGTTTCCTCTTACTCCTGTGCTTTTAAGTCTGTGCTATGATGATGGAACAGTTTAGAAGACCCAAAGTCAAAGCTCCTGAAAGCTCTTGAAGTAAGAGTATTAGGCCAGGGTCCAGGTTATACGGACATCACTGTAGTTGATGGAAGGTTTTTCTTGCACCTCTTTCGAAATCCACCCAGTACATTTGGTCAAATAAGTCAATATGTACTAACGCGACTCTGTCACACGGAATCGGAAGAAATTCATCTGGTACTCGATATGAAATAATTGAACCATCACAAATGCGTCTGGAAAAATACACTGAATCTATGAGAAGTTACCACTTTAAGAACTCTCTCATGCAATTTCTCCAAAGCAGCTAGTAAGATGATGTCTTAATTGGTATATTATAGGACAAAACAATTATGTACATATGAGATTAAGTGCTACATGTTAAAGGTTGAAAATGGGCAGATGGTCAAGACTGGGTATAAAGTCTAAACAGCCCTCATGAACAAGCCAAATCCCCTATTATTATTCATCTGTTGGCTGTTTCTGGAAAGGAAAATGTAGTCATTAGGACAAATGACGCTGATGTTCTCATCATAGCTCTATCAATCATGTATAGGATAGATTCATCAATGATGATTTAGCTTGAAGTAGGACTTACTTCAAACAACAAATTGAGGTTTGTAAATATGAGACATCTATACGAGCAACTAGGTCAGAAAGTAAGCAATGCTCTAGCTGGATTTCATGCCTTCATAGAAGTGATTACATAGCTTCATTCAACCCTAGAGGTCCAAACCGCACTTTGAAATCACCTCTGAAAAATTCTGAAGCAACGGAATGTTCAGTCAGATTGGACAGGCAAAGAGTATCAGTGAGGAAGATTTGGTTGTGGCTGAAAGCTTTGTCTGTCAAATGTATGGTAAGACTAGATACAAGTGTGATGATGAAGCAACACTGAATATGTTCATGAAAAAAATGTCAGCCAAAGAAAAATGAAAATATAATATCCAGTGTCAAAAAGATGGATGGTAGTTCATTGCCGCCATGTAGAAGAGTTATGCCGCAAAAATTGAAACGTACAAACTTTATCTGGCATATGGCTCAAGGAATTTCTCCCTCATCCACCTGGTTTTTGTCCCAGAGAATTGTGGCCGGCTCATGAAAGAAGATGCTTGAAAGATCCTGTGGTTTGAAGGAGATGTTTTACCTACGTATGTTGAAGATATTTGTCAAGAATAGGACAAAGCAGAAAAATGAGGGGATAGATGACACAGATGGTCATGATGAAGGTTATCAGAAAGATAGCGAAAGTGAGAATGAAGATCCTTATTATGATAGCGAATAGACATAAACTTATATTCCAAGACACATATAATTAAGATTCCTGTCTCATTTGTTTTTTGGTATATGTTCTTTCTTCTACAGTGAATTATAAATGGTAAGCAACACTAGTATTGTCTGTGTTCAAAAGAGAAAAAAAAAAAAGAATTTGAATGTTCACACTTCTAATTGTGGAAACAACAGGTAAGGAATGTTTTTTATTTTCACGTGACGCCATTATCTTTTACAAGATTTTCTAAGTATGAAAATAGTTTATAAGTTAAGTCACGTTCTTGAAATATCATCTTATAGTTTATCTAAATTCTTTAAGTTGTGACTCGTGAAATGGAGTTTCATAGATTAATTGTACAGCCAGTTTGATAATAAAAATGTTGTTTGCCTAACTTTTAAAGAAAAGAAAGAGGTTTTAGCTGCTCTGATTATCAAGCGAGCAATGATCAACAGTAAATTAAGTTATTTGGTAAGAACTTGCATCAGGCCATAACACATATAGTAGAGGGTATAACAATTTCTACTACAGATTTTTATGATATGAAAGAGGTCAATGTGCCTATGGATTTTGTGGAGAATAAAAATATATAACAAGAGGGGTAAATACTATGAGCAGCTTTTGTTGGATAAAATGAAGTTAAATTATATTGATTATTGATTTGAATTTGTTTTTGGTAAAAATATTGTTACATGAACCTGTTATATTTCTGGTGTAATTGATCCTAAAGGAATATATTTCTGGTCGATATTTATAGTTAACTAAAATGATACAATCTTTCTTTGAACTGGCAAGAGTTTCTTGGCATTTTTTTGTTAATTAATAGTGTTAAGGATTTTCAATCACTATTCATTTGAATGCTAGTTTTCTTTGTAAAATTATTTATAACTTGATTTTCCTTTCCATTTTAATACTCAGATGCTACATTGAATTGTACAATTATTGCACTTATCATGAAGAAACATGATGTAAGTCTTATACTTACAAAATACAAAAAGAGTTCTGACTTGATATTATATTGAGAGTTTCGTGGTAAGCTTCCGATTTTCCTTGTCTGTTATTTATCAGCATTCTCAATTAATATGTTTTATGCCGGTTCCTTGTGAGGGGTTAAATAGCAGAAAAGTGGGTATTAAATGGAGTGTCTGACTGGGGTAAAGATTCCTCATAGTTTGGTCAATCTACTATTTAAAGTATATCACAAAAGCATGCTATGCGACAGTTTCCCCACTTGGTACCTTAAAAGGGTTGACAATATCACAAACATATAATTATTATTATTATTATTACTATCCAAGCTACAACCCTAATTGGAAAAGCAAGATGCTATAAGCCCAGGAGCTCCAATAGGGAAAAATAGCCCAGTGAGGAAAGGAAATAAGGAAATAAATAACTGAAGAAAACAAATTAACAGTAAATCATTCTAAAAAAAGTAACAAAGTCATAACAGATATGTCATATATAAACTATTAACAACGTCAAAAACAAATATGTCATATAAACTATAAAAAGACTCATGTCCGCCTGGTCAACAAAAAAGCATTTGCTCCAACTTTGAACTTTTGAAGTTCTACTGATTCAACAACCCGATTAGGAAGATCATTCCACAACTTGGTAACAGCTGGAATAAAACTTCTAGAGTACTGCGTAGTATTGAGTCTTATGATGGAAAAGGCCTGGCTATTAGAATTAACTGCCAGCCTAGTATTACGAACAGGATAGAATTGTCCAGGGAGATCTGAATGTAAAGGATGGTCAGAGTTATGAAAAATCTTATGCAACATGCATAATGAACTAATTGAACGACGGTGCCAGAGATTAACATCTAGATCAGGAATAAGAAATTTAATAAACCGTAAGTTTCTGTCCAACAAATTAAGATGAGAATCAGCAGCTGAAGACCAGACAGGAGAACAATACTCAAAACAAGGTAGAATAAAAGAATTAAAACACTTCTTCAGAATAGATTGATCACCGAATATCTTAAAAGACTCTCTCAATAAGCCAATTTTTTGTGCAATTGAAGAAGACACAGACCTTATATGTTTCTCAAAAGTAAATTTGCTGTCGAGAATCACACCTAAAATTTTGAAAGAGTCATACAAATTTAAAGAAACATTATCAATACTGAGATCCGGATGTTGAGGAGCCACCGTCCTTGACCTACTTACAATCATACTTTGAGTTTTGTTAGGATTCAACTTCATACCCCATAACTTGCACCATGCACTAATTCTAGCTAAATCTCTATTAAACCAAATAGGGACTGACTTACTCCTTTTTCCCCAAAATTTCATGGCAGTCACCTTATTCTATCATGTCTGATATATAAGGGTTCTTCAAAAAAAAAAAAAAAAATTAATGCTGGTACTCTATAAAAGGTAGTAAGACTATAAAGGGTGAATTTCGTGGGAGTCTGACCGGGGGTAGCGAAAAACTGGTCAGTTCAAATTCTTCTATTATAACTACCCATCAACTTTATAAGAAAAAAATCTTCACCTGGTACTTCATGAAGGACAATAACGTTAAAACTGGGCCCCAAATTGGGGAAATTGGGATCCTGCTGACCAGCTGATGATGGATTCATAGGTAGCTTACATTAGAATTAGGATGAATGCAGCATGGGACCTTATGAGGGGGGGGGGGTTATAATTTGTCAGTGGTTTTTAATCTACTACATTTTACTAACTATCATCAATAAAACATTCCACTTTATTTTCTTTTTAAAGCTTGCTCTCCTAGAAACCCCATAATGTTATTTCTTTTGTGGTCAACCACTAGTTCTTAATTGTATAGACTTACTACTAACATCATTATAAAATTTCAAATTGTTTACATGAACAGTTCTTGTCATCGGAAAGAACATAGTTAAGATCTGACAACTTCTGCTTTACAGTAAAGGTCCTTCCTAAATTTGAGACAATTTAGGACTACGACCTTTCTTTGCTACAGGCTTTTTCCAATAAACAAGATCTTCAGCGTTGAATGATTTTTTAATATTGTGGGCTTTGCTAGAGAGTTTTCTGCGGTATCTCTGACTTTTGCCCTTCTGATTTTCATTTTGGCAAATAATTCGTCAAGAGTAGTTCGGTTATCAAATGGTATTGAATAAGGACGCAACATATCAATGGGAAACTTGATTTTACGGCCTAGCAAGGCCTCAGCAGGACTCACTCCAATGGAATCATTCACAGCAGTAAGATAAGAAAACACAGCGAGAGGAGCAAATTTTTCAACCAACCCTTCAGTTTGTGGATGAAAAGGAATGATTAACTTTTTTATACCAACATATTTACAAAAACTCTTGAATTTTTCACTACAAAACTGAACACCTTGATCAGTAATCAATTCTGAAAATACAACGCTGTCAACATTTGTGGTAGCAAGAATAATCCGTTCGTTCATGATCATGGTTTTATTTGTTAAATACAAATTATTATAACACAAAACAAAACATATAACGTACTTTAGTATAGAGCCTTATGCTGTAACGTCTGTATAAGACTGACTACGCAAATAAAAACATGGTAATAATGTAATGTCGGGAATAGTAAGGATCCTCGAAAACCACACGGTTAGTTACAGTTCATTACAAAAACCATTTTCTTAAAGATTTAGAAGTGAATCCATTTCCTGACAAAACATGAATTATTATCTGTATCGATTTGCTATTGGGATTTTGCAATGAATTTATAGGCCTAATAGACAATTTGCCAATGATGTGATGTTAAGAAAGATAAAATCATGGATAACCTTATTATGGTAAGTTATTGCAATTTGGGAGTGGTTCAGTTGAAAAAAGGAATCTTCCCGAATGTCTTAGGATATTAAATGAAGGCTACCGTAGATTGATTAATTTTAGACCATTCTTTTTATTCGCAAAAATAAGAATAAAACTTTTATCCTCTGGAGATTCTTCATTAGAAAGCATTGAATACCAAGTAATAAAGACTATATAAAAAGATACTTTATTATTTATTATTTAATATTATTACTAGTTATTATTTAATATTATTACTAGCTAAGCTAGAACCCGAGTTGAAAAAGTAAGATACTATTTGCCCAAAGGCTCAAATAGGAGAAAATAGCCCAGTGAGCAATTGAATTAAAATATCTTAAGAACAGTAACGACATTGAAATGGGCCCTTCATATATAATCTATAAAAACATAAAAACATTCGCTGCCAATTTGAACTTTTGAAGTTCCCTCGATTAAAATACCTGATTAAAAAGATCATTCCAGAACTTGGTCATAGCTCAAATAAGTCTTCCAGAATACTTTGCAGTATTGAGCCTTATGATAGAGAAGGAAGGATTATTAGAGTTAACGTATTACGAACAGGGTGGTACTGGCTGGGAAGATCTGAATGCAACGGAGGGTTAAAATTATGAAAAATCTTATGTAAAATGCATATAAAACTTCGTGATCAATAGTGCCAGATATTAATATCTAGATCAGGAAAAAGAAATATAATAGACCGTACGCTCCTGTCCAACAAATTGAGATGAGATTCAGCAGCTGAAGACCGGACATTGAGAAAAATACTCGAAAAAAAGATAAAATGGAAGACTTCTTCAGGAAAGATTGATCACCAAAAAGATTGCAAGATCTTCTCAATTAACCCTTTTTATTGTGTAATTGAAGAAGAGATAGACCTAATGTGTTTTTAAAAAGTAGATTTGATGTTGGGAATCACACCTAAAATTTTAAAAGAGACAAACACATTAAGAGGAGACTGAGCAGCTGAAGATCAGACGGGAGAACAATACTCGAAACATAGTAAAGTGAAAGAAATTAAACAATTCTTTAAAATAGATTGATTACCGAAAACCTTCAAATACTTTCTCAATAAGCAGTTTTTTTGTGCAATTAAGTAAGAGGCAGACAGAATGTGTTTCTGAATAGTAATTTTGCTATCAAGAATCACACCTACATTCTAAAAAGAGTCAAACAGACTTGAAGAAACATTATGAATGTTGTGTTCCAGGTAATGTGAATAATAATCTAAATACTATTTCATTTTATAATCCCGTTAGTATAAAGGAATTTACTGTGGGTGGTGAGAATATTTGCAAAAAAAAAAAAAAAAAAAAAAAAAGAAGAAAAAAAAAATCAGTAATAAAGATGAACCCGATTTAGATATATTGGATAAATTCCGCCAAGGAATATACCGTTTTCATAAGCTTCCGATATTCTAAGAGCTAGGCTTTCATTCTTTGTAAATTTTATTTTTATTTTTATTTTATTTCTCTTTTTTTGTACCTGTTATGTAAAAAAAAAAAAATTATTTCACAAAGTATTTAGAACCTACGTTGCTAGTATACAAGGGTGGGAAATTTATAAGCCAATTGTATTTGTTTACCCGTAGTTCACACGGGTGGCAGGGCCGTGTTTCAAGTTGAGGATTCTATCTAAACTTATTAAAATTTTAACTCTTAACCACGCATAGTCTCATGCGAAAATATTTTAGTATTCGATGCAAAAACGTGGAATCGTAACCTTCATGATATTCTGTGAGGCCTTGTGAAAAAATCTTTTATGTATTTAAAAACTGATCTCGAGTTTTTCATATCTATATTTCTAAAGTTTTCATTTGTCATTTATTGTTAGTTAGTTTCGAAGTTTCCATATATATTTTTAATCAAAATTCCGTTAATAAATGGAGTACTGAAGAAGGTCCACGAAGTGAATCGAAAGACGTGTCGACACCAAATATTAAATAGAGACATATAGATGAATTTTCCATGTTATTCTGGAGGATAGTCAGTCCGGAGGTAAACTCTTTTCAATCTTTGAATGCCACTAAGAATTATATATATATATATATATATATATATATATATATATATATATATATATATATATATATATCCAATCTCACTCTCCACCCAAGCTAGGACAAGGGAGTGCCAGGTAGTGGCTGCTGATGACTCAGCAGGTAGACCTATGGGCTTCCTTACGTCGTTAGCTCAAAAATATGATGAGGTTGCAGAAACTACAAGAAACTATCGAGCTTGAGTGGGACTCGAACCCTAGTCTGGCAATCACCAGGCAGGGACGTTTCCAAGGCTACCACAGCCCTATCCTTCACGCATTGTTCTACATACTGGAGATTAAGAACTTTAATTATTTTTTTTCTCATCATCCATGAAAATGTTGCAATGCCTTCTTCTCCTCTTACTTCACATCACATCTGTGGCATTGCCTCTCTTTGGTGATTTACAGACATCTTTCTTTTCCACGTGATCTGGATACCTCTGACTCGACCTTTTGCTTCTGCTAAACTGTCAATTGTATCTGGTTTTGTAATATTATATAGAAATTTAATTATGACGCACAATTTTCTATTAGTATTGGCCTACATTAGCAGATTACTAGTGATGTAGCATTATATATTCAAGCACTAAAACTGACCACATTTACCCTAAATGGATAACAGACTTTTAGTACCGTTATGCTATGTCATATTTTCTGGATGTAACTATTTTTTTTCAATAGAAACGAAGTCACTTATAATTCTTAGGATAAAACCCAGTACATAAATATCATGAGCCATATAGGACAGTGAAGTTCAGGGTGGCGAATCCAATTCTTTTCTTTTCAGTATGATATAACTGGATCATAAATATTTTTAATAAAGAAAAAAAAACAGAAAAGGGTTTCATTAGTCTAACATCGTTTTTAGTTGGTGTTTATATTTTCAGCATTGATATACATTTCATAATTCTAAATTATTAATGTCATAATTTCTTCTTCTTCTTCTTCTTCTTCTTCTTCTTCTTTCTTCTTCTTCTTCTTCTTCTTCTTCTTCTTCTTCTTCTTCTTCTTCTTCTTCTTCTTCTTCTTATTATTATTATTATTATTATTATTATTATTATTATTATTATTATTATTATTATTGAAATCGGTAGTGGCAGTATAGTAGTAATAGATACTATCAATATTACCATTCAAAACGGAAGATTTTTGTCCATTTACTTTAAATGATTTTTTTATTTTTTCGTGAGACACAAAATATAGGATTTTTATAAACTTATTTTGTAAACTTATTCTGGTATTCAGCTAAAAGCCATAATAGTGTATGTTTTTTATATAAACTATAAATAGACTTTTTCCTACAAAGTGTTGCTTAGTGGCTATAACCAGGTACTATAGTGAATTGAAAATCTGTTTCCCCCAGGTTAGATCGGTTCCATTAGGCGTTTGTCTAAATGTGCATTGCCATATAGAACGTAATGTGGACAAGGGCGACCTATCGACGACGCCACTTAATTTGATCAGAAGTGATTCCATTAATAGCACACAGGGTAGCCTCCATCATAGGCAGGACATATTTCATGATTTATATTCGAATAGGAGATTTGTATTAGGAGTATTTCCTTGTGTCATACAACATTAGTACATCTAAGAAACAAGGATATTTTCTTAAAATGAAAGTTCGAAATGAGGATAATATATAACAAACTCTTTGGAAGTGTTTTATCACGTGTCTAGTAGTTTCTCCCCAAAACGTGACTAAGTATGTTATGGGCGACACATGCACCAAGGATGGATCAAACTGTACATAAGAGTTATGATTAAATTAACAAAAGAAAAAAAAAATATTGTCAAATATATCTATATCTCGGGCATATAGCTACTCTACTTTCTATATGTTCTTTTTATAATTGTTCCCCTTCTATCTAATACTACAGTAATGCTTAGTGTCAATAAGTAAACGAAACTACCAATTCAGCTATCCCGTGTGCATGCAGCTACAATGCTTTTTAGATATTATTTTTCAATTCTTCCAATTTTAATTCAATGATAATGCTTAAGGAGGAAATAAAATTCTAATTCTTATTGCTACATATATTCCTTCAAGTTCTATCACAACCTTCCTCGTCCTATTTCATTACCAATAGCCACATAATGCAGGTAGAATTTCTATCTGAGTTCTTCCTAATGCACTTATTTGTCATCAATGAAGTCGAAACGAAATTGTTAAAATCATGTGGTGTTTTGATAAATTCCAGGTTGGAGGAGAGCAACTTTTACGATTGGTTCTCCTCCAGGAAATTAATTTACGGTGATCTACAATAAAAATGGCAGTGGACATAACTTCGATAACACAAAACAAACGGTAACAAATTTCCAATGACTTTTTGTTCAACGATTTCACCCTTCGAATATCAATAGACTTGGGTTGGAGCTCAATTGCTTTCACAGTAGCATATAATCTACCATTTTTTTTTTCTTTTTATTTGGCCTTCAGTTTCAAAATTTTACTTTAAAGCAATGGGATTTCGATCTTTCATGGAATATCTAAATTATTTTTAAGAATTAATTACCAACCAGTATATGCTTTCATTATATGAAGCCTCTATGTAATCTGTGAAGGGTTTAAAAGAAAAGGTTAACAACTGCACCTCATATTATGGGAGTTTGTTTGAAAGGGAATAGGTTTTGAATCCACTTCCTATAGCGGGGATAGTGACAAAATTAAACGTAGAAATAACACATATATTACCACGTACATACAAA
>NC_090730.1:74016429-74023929 GCF_036898095.1 Palaemon carinicauda | reverse complement strand
GTTAACCATTTAGTTTAATTCTAAATATGTAATTTTAAACTATTAAAACAAAAAAATATATGGTTAATACAGTATTTATTTCATACAGATATTTCCACCGTTTGCTTTTGTCTAAGGTTATAAAGTATATATATATATATATATATATATACCCACACACACACACACACACACACATATATATATATATATATATATATAATAGGGTCCCGGGCCTGGGCACCAAATATATATATATTATATATTACGGCTGGCAAGTTACAGAACCTTCAAGTTTCAAACTCACCTTTTCATTTATACATAAATCTGTTTTATTTGAATAATACACGAGCTCTGGGAGAATCATATAACAATATATAAAAACACTGAATATCCAAAGTTCTCTTATGTAGACTCAAAAGATATTGGGTAATTATTATTAAGAACTATTCAAAACAACATCTTACCTCAATTTTTAAAAGGGACACGAATGTGTACCATAAGAAACACTGGAGATTAAAATAATACACGCTTTACGAAAATGAATATATTCTATAAAAACTACAACACTTTCAAAGAATTTACATAAAAAAAAGATAAATCCCTCGAAATATTAAGTGTGGACAAAACTTAGATTAAGACAAGAAAATGTTACACTCTGAAAATATATAATCACTTGACTCGAAATATTAGATCTGAACGCTCAATCACTTTCTCACTCACTCTCCCATGCACTCTCTCAATCTCTCACTCACTACCTCTCTTATGCATTATCTCACTTCTTCACTCACTCACTCACTCACTCAATCTATCTTTCACTGAATCACTTACTCTCTCAAGACCAGGGAATATTACACTCTGAAAATTGTATAATCACTTGATTCAAAATATTAAATCTGAACAAATCAAAATGCTAAGAAAAGAAAATATTACACTTTCAAAATTATAAAATCACTTGATTCATAATGTCAAACCTGATTAAAACCTCGGACAAAGACAAAAAAATGTTAGTCAGAAAATTATATAATCGCTTGTTTCACTGGAAATTATATTTTACACAAATATTCAATCTTGATTATTAATGAAAATAGTTAACTTTCAACACTAAGGATTAAACTCTTAAAGAAATTACATCAATTACTGATAAACTTACAAGTTTTTAGCTCACACAAAGTGTTAACCAGATAGTGATTCGCTTTATCTTAATCTTATCCTACTTGCACAGGGCCAGTTACAAAATCTCTAAGATAATTTTTATGAAATACTCACTAGTCTTACAAAAACCTGTCTAACTAAAACTTCGATATTTCACAATCACTGAACACTTGAAAAATACACCGATTTTGTGCGAGAGGCATGTGAGAAAGAGAAAGGGTCAATGGCTTATGAATTCTCTGGAATTTTCTATACTGCTATGAATCCCTGGGGGTGCATTTATATTGACTTAATTGTTTTAGATTCTCCTAGGTCAGGATTCTAGAAGCTTGGGGCTGGCCTTAACAACGCCAGAGTTTCCAACTATCACGTATCGAACAGAAGAATCTAACCTCGTTGTGGAGGATTAGTTTTTGTTTTATTTTTATTTATTTTTTGTTTGCTAAATCCAGAGAGAGAGAGAGAGAGAGAGAGAGAGAGAGAGAGAGAGAGAGAGAAAGGTAGCTGGCGTATTAATTGTTTGTTGTGAGAAAGACTGTTGGTATATATGAGATTGTTTGTTTTTTAGCTAGGTTAGGTCAGTGGTAAATTTTTTCGGAGCGAATGCTTTTTTTTATTGACTGTGACTTGAGGCAGTTGTGTGTGTGTGGACGCTTGATTTAGATATTTAATTGATTTTAACCAGCGTTGGAAGTGTTTTGTTTATTTCAAGATTAAGTACAGTTTTGTTTATATTTGCTTGTCATGATTGTGAATGATAGGAACAGTTTATTATTTATCTTTGATTATAGTGCAATAGTTTAGTTAGCTAGGAGTGTTCGTAAGTGTTTTTCTTTTTTTATTTTTGCAGGCCATGATTTTTCCTTTGGAGAGAACTTAGTTGATGACCTGGCCTGTATTACGATTATATTTAGACTGCTCTTTGGATTTAGATGAATGTTGATGCCCCGCCTGGATGAACGTTTGATTGCTGTTATTGATGATGATGATGATGATGATGATGATGACCACTAATTGACTGCTCAGTTCAGTTGTCTGGAACTGAATATAGTTCCGTTTACCACAGATTGGTGGCTGTGCCAAGGATTGATCGGTTTGTGAGCGGAGACAGTTTCCACGTTAATAAATAAACAATTATGAACATATTTGGTTGTGGTGCTTCTTAGTTTTAGGTTTCGATATTTTCTCCGGGTTTATATGAATATGGCATTCTTATTTATTTTGTATGTTAAGCTTTTTTTATTTGGTCTATATTAATATCTTTAGTTTGGTTGTTATAATTCTAGAATTAAGTGATTATTTAGTTTTAAGGAATATAGATAGTAAGGTTATATTTTGTTTTTTTGTCCTTTTTGTCCAAGAGTCTGGTTTTAGATAACGTAAGGGGAAAGTTTGTTTTGTTGAGACAATTGCCAGTAGATGTGATTCAGGGTGTGGGGCTTGTTTTTGTAACATCCCACCATATATATATATATATATATATATATATATATACATAATATAATATTACATATATTACAGCCGGCTATCTACACACTCCTCCCTAGTTCCAAACTCACCTATTTTTTTTTTACATTGAATCTGAAAGCCTGCGGGTTGCCATAGAGAGTAAGGATTGCCAATGACTTCTCTCTCCAACACGTACCAACGCACAACGAGACGACTCTCTCTAAGCTAGCTCTGCCCATCTTTTTCCTAGGAAATAAAAAAAGACAATCTAACAGTAGGGTTTTTGAGAACCTTCTGAAACATGTGGCACATATAAGAATTGCGTATACTCTCCCAAGCATGACGCTATAACTCATAAAAAAGTAAAAGCATTTATAGAAGCCCTTATTCATATCTCATATGGATCATATAACACTCATAAACAGGCTACGTAAGACTTCGTAACAAGATACGAGTAATAAGAATTTTACTTTTAAAAATAACATAAAATTTACACATACTGACTTGAATGAAGAATACAAATAAACTAACGGTGAAAGTCTTACGTAATTTACATATCAAACTTATACATACATAAGTGAAACTCACCTTACTGGCTGGCTATTTACCTCTTCAATATACATATAAAAACATAAATAAAATACAATATTAACTATTTACTTGGCACTAGACCAGTTTCCCCGTCAAAAAAAAAAGATTATTTATTCTCGGCCCAAATCCATTGATTCAACCCAAGATAGATAATCTGCAACCACGTTATCTTTACCTGATATATGGTTTGCATTAGTACAATACGGTTGAAAACATAATGACCGCATAGTTAACCTTTGATTATTATTTTTCATCTTATTAACAAAAGTTAAAGGATTATGATCCGAATACACCGCAATCTCTCCATTTTGTGGTAGATTTAAGGAAATTCCAACCTACCTTATCACTCAGACTAATGCTAACAGTTCATTTTCAGTTGTCGAGTAGGCTTGTTACTTCTTCTTCAGCTTCGACAACATAAAACATACAGGGTGAAGAATTCCTTCCTTATCTTCTTGCAAAAAGACAGCTCCAATCGCATTTCACAGCGTATCTACCTGGATAAGGAATTTCTTGTTGAAATCCGGTTTCGAAGTTAATTTGGCCTTCCTCAGAATTTTCCTGTTTCCTTGTAACTCGTTAATGTAGGTCTGGTCACTGCTCTTTTCGAAAATCCGGAATGGTTTTTGGAATTCGTTGGCGAGAGGGGATTTTCTTATCGGGGAGTAAACCAACACATACTGCCATCGTGCCTCTAACAGTCTGTTCGTACTCTTCGTATTCGTCCTTGACTAATTTGTACGTCTTATAAGGAAAATTTCCTTAACTTGCCCATCCTTTTTCTCAAATCCTTAACATTTCTTACGTCCGTTTCCTCTCAGTCCTTCCCTTTTTCTGCCAACCTTTTATTTGGTCCTTTTTTGAATGGTTCTCCTCATACTTCCATGGGGTGTAAGGGAGTTTCCTTGATGCACTCGTTGTGCTTTTCAGCCCACTGATATACGTGACATTCACAGCAAAACTGCCTCACGTCATTATGTACGTCATACTAGAAAAAGTGTTTCATAATCCTCTCCGTCGGCATCCTTATCCCCATATGTCCTGTCTCGTGCTCTATGTCCGATCACCTGTCTTCTCAACGGTGCAGGCATTAATATCTGACGATATATCCCCCATTCGACATTCCCAGGGATATCGGCGGGCCTATGCTTCCTCATAAGTAAACCATTCATAAGATAATATCAGGTCGGAGAGTGCTCTGCCTCCGTCTCGCCCATCACAACAGTACAATAACTCTGTTAACGTTGAATCATTCCATTGTAATCCTATCAGCCATTTCCTACTCACTTGTTTTACTTCTGACGCTGAGTTTTCTATCTCTTCCAAGTCTATTTCTTCTTTGTTATCTTGTCCAATTGACTGTTGTTCTTCTTTGCTCGGGATTATTTGGAAGTTCTCTTTTTGCGCACCATCAAGGGAAATCCTCTTCTTCGGAAAAAAAAATCTCCAAGTTTATCACTCCAATATTCTATTCTTCTTTTTCAGCCACTTTCTTCATCATACTCGTATTTGTCACACAACTAAGAAACAGATACCGGTAGTCCTTCTCGAGTTCAGTCATAGGACTATACTTCAGAAAGTTTCTCCATTACAATGGGACAAACCATAACGGCGCTCCACCAACCTCATTACCCAGCAGGATGTCTACTCCTTCGACAGGTAATGAATCCTTCACTGAAAAATCAAAGTTACCTGTTACCACCCTCGCATGACAGTTTCAAACGGTAAATAGGAGTAAACTTTTCACATTTTGTTCTTTTCAAAATAAACGAGTCTCCTATGAGAGACAATTACGTAAGACTTTCGTCATTAATTTATTTGTATTGTTCATTCAAGTCAGTATATATGAATTTACGCTAGTTTTAAGAATCAACTTTTTATTTCACGTATTTTGCTATGAGCTCTTACGTAATCACGATTTAGAGTGCTATACGAGCCATACGAGGCATGAACGAGGGCTTATGTAATAGTTTTTTTTATGTTTTCATGAGGTATTGCATCATGTTTGTGAGAAATTGTGCAATTCTTATATTTGTCACGTGTTTTGGAAGGTTCTCGGAAACCCAAGTTTAAGAGTTATCTTTTTTCATTATTACAAGAATGGGGGCGGGTAGAGCTGCTGAGAGAGAGTTGCCCTTGCTAACGATGTGGCGGGGTGTCTCAAGAACAACCCCCCATATTACTTTGGCGCCCGAACAGAGACAGCCGAAGTGGGATTAATAGCTGGACTCTTAGACGAAGGACTGAATAGGATAAGATATTAAGAGTTAAGACTTAAAATGGAAGAGCAGAACAAATTATTAAGGGAGGAATTGCGGCTGAGTAAGGAGCGTGAGGAGAAGTTGCTGCATGAGAATAAGAGGTTAAGTTGTGAGAATGAGGAGATGCGGAAGGAACTGAAAGTGCTAAAGGGAACTGTAGAGAGAGTGGAAGAGGTTGTTGAGATAAGGATGCGTGAGAATGATGAACGAATAGAAGCTATGATGGGGCAGGTATTGGGAATGATGAAAATGTACATGGGCAAATGTGCACTTGGAGGAGTGTCCTCAGCTTCGGGTGAAAGGTTGATAGTGGAAGAGAAGGCTAAGGTAAGTGATAATGGGAAAGGAAGTGATAATAATAGTAAAAGTGATAGTGAAGTTAAAGGGATTAGGCATAGTAAAAGATGAACAGAAATGAGATAGGATGAATGGGAAGAAAGGTAAAAGTAATATGAAGAGGGAAAAGAAGATAGGTTAGGATGAGAGTGAAGATGATCATGAATGGGTGAAATGGTGAGTATGAAAAGAGCGAGGAAGAGTATAATCAAGTCTGAGTGTGAAATTTGATTCCTTATATTCGTCTTGTGAGAGAGCCTAAGTGCCCCTCTCCCTCTCTCTCAAAGTGCTTTTAGTGTGTCCTCTCCAAAGTGATTAGGTTTAATTATGGTATATATCGTTTGTAATAAAATGAAACGTTATAAAAGAAGTCAAATGTGAAATTTAATTTATTGTGTTGTGGTGATTGCTGTCATTGTGTAAATTTTTGACACTGGCCTTGTAAAAGTAAAATACATGAAGTTAGTAAGTTTATCAGTTATCAAAGGCAAGTTCTTTAAGAGTTTGAGCATTAGAGTGTAATTATTTCTTTGTCTTAGTCTAAGTTTTATTCAGATTTAATATTTCAAATGATTTATTCATTTATGTAAATTCTTTCAAAGTGTTGTAATTTTATAGAATATATTTATCATTGTAAAGGGTATATTGTTTCAATCACCAGTGCTAATTTCATAAACACTCGTATCCTGTTAATGAATTGAGGTAAGAAGTTGTTTGACTAGATCACTAGACCGTAATAACTATTTCCGAGTTTTGTTTTAAGTGTACTTGAGGAGACCTTTGGATATTCAGTGTTTTTGTATATTGCAGTCTGGGAGTTATATAATTTTCTCAGACTTCAGGTGTGAATATTTTCATGTGTAAAAGATTCAATGTAAAAAAAAATAGGTGAGTTTGGAACTCCGGAGGAGTGTGTAAATAGCAGGCTGTAATATATATATATATATATATATATATATGTATATATATATATATATATATATATATAATCAAATGTATATTTATATACATACGCCTGCATAGAGATATAGATATGAATATATATATATATATATATATATATATATTTATATATATATATATATATATATATGTATATATATAAAATCAAATGTATATTTATATACATACGCCTGCGTAGAGATATAGATATGAATATATATATATATACATATATATATGTATATACATATATACTTATATATATATATATATATATATATAAATAAACATATATATATATGTATATATATATATATACATATATATATATATATATATAATATATATGAAGAGAATAAGAAGTTGTTTTGGAAAGAAGTGAAGAGAGTAAGGAAGGCTGGCGCAAGAATTGAAGAGACAGTGAAAGATGGAAATGGAAGGGTTGTTAAAAGGAGAGGAGGCAAGGAAAAGGTGGGCGGATTTTTTTGAAAGTTTGCTGAATGTTGAGGATAATAGGGAGGCAGATAAAATTGCTGTTCCAGATGTTGAGATGCCAGTGATGGGAGATGAGAATGAGAGAGAGATTACAATAGATGAAGTGAGGAGAGCACTAGATGAAACGAGAGTAGGAAAAGCATCTGGTATGGATGGTGTGAAAGCTGAGATGTTGAAGGAAGGGGGTGTGACTGTACTTGAATGGTTGGTGAGATTGTTTAATATGCTGGTTTTGTGTTGGTCAATGGTAACCAGTAGATTGGGTTTGTGCATGTATTGTACCACTATATAA
>NC_090730.1:73969705-73997205 GCF_036898095.1 Palaemon carinicauda | reverse complement strand
TGACCTCTTTGATCTTCACATGGAAACTGATGGCTTCTGTTTATAATCTAGTGTAATCATATTTGTGATAAATGCTGAGATAACTAATACAATGTTATCAACGCAAACCTATGTTTTGTTAGTTCTAGTTATATTTCCAAACGGATTGGTCTTCCGACTAAACCATCCATACTCCAGTGATGGAGTTAACAATAAATTTGTTTAAAGTTAATTTAACTTTGACTTATTTCAAGAAGTAACCTAAAACTCTAGATAATTCTATTTCACATTGAAGAGATACGAGACAGAACAACGAATGTGTGCGTATGACATTCTCACACCAACAATTGGTGGCAGCGATTTCAGCTTTGATAACAAGAGATTTCAACTTTAATAACCAGAGATTTTAACTGTAATAATTTGCAGTTACAATAGTAATGAATCTACAATTTCGACGAAGGATCTACGTCCACCGAAGAAATGAACGCATCAAACATCAACTATCAAAATTATGCAAACTGAGGAACAGGATCTTCAATCAACATACATCATTAAAACATCTTAAGAATATGAAGGAATGTTCTTCAACTTTATCAAAATTTACTGAACAAACATCCAAGAATCACATCCAGGAAATAAACATTCAACAATACGATGGGAAATCAAATCTAAACATTCACCAACCAGCTAAACTCTTGCAAAACTAGAGAGAGAGAGAGGAAATGACGTCATCAATTATAGCCCATATACACTGAAGCCTAAGTACATTCTTTATTCATTCAGTTTTATGCAGTGAAGTGTTTGTTGTTACGAGTCGATCGTCCATTATTGCTGAGGTGAGTTATTTGCAAATCTTCATTTTCCTTCATTAAAGGAATCTATATTCAACTTCAAATTCTCGTCTAGAATTTATTTTTTTCCCTCTGTGCTAATTTCGTTTTCTTTCAGAAGTTCTTGGGAAATATCTTTGTCTTAATATCATTATTTTGGGGGATTTTTTTATAATCTGCAACATATCTTTATTGTATAGTGCTTATGCGTTTCGCAGTGAACGTCTGTATTCATATAGAGATTTTGATAGGATCGCAAGGAATCGAAGAGATAGAAAAAAGGTTAAATTAAACATGAAGCCTCCTTTGAATCCTGGACCGAGTAACCTCACTCCCGGACCGAGTAACACCGCTCCCGTAGTAACCCTAGTAAGTGCACGTTCAGCTATCCTTCCTTTTCAAGGTCGGGTCAATGGGTTCTTTCCTCAGAATGTCGAGTCTTGGATTTCATCAGTTGACACTCACTTGAATGCAAAACATATCACAGACCCATTTGTACAATTACAAGAAGCTGAAAGTTTTATAGACTTTGCTAAAGGAGATGCAGGCGTGTATCTTAGGGGAGTTTCTTTTTAAGAGGCAGTTACATGGGACGAATTCAAAGTTAGGCTAGGTGCGATCTATGGCGGTGAAGAAGCCTTAGATGTAGTCTTAACATTAAGAAATACACTTAATCAAGCCTCTAGGACTCAGCTTAATGTTATAGAAAGAGCAGCTCTCATTGCTGATGGGCTTTGTCGTGATTTTCACTTCGACAGATAATAACGTTCTTGGCCTGATGTTAAGGGCCGATAGCAAGACCTTGAAGAGGTAAGACTCCCAAAACCTTCCAGCAATCAACAAAATACAGCTACACTTTAACAATTCTATTACAAAAATAATTATTTAATGCGCGGGAAATACATAATCAAACATTTACTCAACATACTAAAGAAACACGTGACTAAATAACCTCCTGCGTTGCTTAAAAAAACTAAGTCCGCACCGGACTCAAATTAAGCAAAATTAATTAATATTTCAATAAGTTGCCTCGGTAAACGGCATACCAAGGCTTTCTCACGTAATTTAAAGGACAGCACTGATCCCCAGTCACAAGGATCAACTAAATATACATGGATACAATTCTTACAAAACACTTGTAAAACCTATAGGGAAACCGACCTAGGTACTATAGGGGAGAGAGAGAGAGAGTACAATTAATAGGACTTACTTCAGCTGAGGACCTTGGACAAAAGAGATCGAGCTGAGCTCCGCAGCCCTGACGACAACTTTGTTTCCCGCGTTTCTCTGAATCCAAATTTATACATAGGATATTTTCGTCATAGTACAATAAAATGACATTAAATTCCTGAATCATAAATTACAAATGATCAATTTCTTTAACCTCCGCTCCTCGCCTACCAGGCGGTTGCTCTCTAGGTTCTAAAACAGTCTCGTATCAAACCTTAGTCATTCGACTCAACGCCCACGAGTTCTCCCAACCTTTCCTCCAATTTAACGTAACGTTGGTGGAGTTAAATGGCGGGATTTTCGAGTGATCAGTTCGAAAATTCCAGATATCCTCCACACCCCAAAATAAAGGAGTGATGAAACGTCGGTCAATTGGGCAAGGCTGGACTCGGGGGTGGGGGGAGTAACTACTCCAAGACTCTGTTAGGCTCGCTGCGTAGCGCTACGCAACTACTCGAACAGAGTATACACAATGTACAGCATACAGCAATGTTACCCCGGGGCAATAAACTCTTACAGGTGTACACAAAATAATAATCTAAATGTACCTATACAACAGCTCAAATTAGGCAATAGGCCTAAGACAATCATAAGGTTGCAAATATAGCAATAGAAATGTACTCGTGAATAATACATATAAGGAGTCAAATGGAAAGGCAATTAGGCAATGGGCCTAAGACAAATCAGCTTTTCATTCGTGAATGAAAACAGCAGAAAATAGCAGTAGAATTGTACACATACATAATACAGACAATTCAAATGACAAAGCAAACAGGCAATGGGCTAAGACAATTCAAAAAATAGCAATAGAAATGCATACATAACAATTCAAATGTAAAGGCAATTAGGCAATGGGCCTAAGACAAATCAGAAAATAGTAAAAAAAATAGCAATGGAAATGTATACATAACAGTTCAAATGGCGAGGCATTTAGGCAATGGGCCTAAGACAAATCAGAAAATAGCAATTAAAATGTATTCACACAATACACAAGTCATTCTGCCTTTACTCACATTAATCGATATACTTTTATAGCACTGCTACATACAGGCTATTACTTGATGGAGTACAAGAGGGAGGGGCCTGGTTCTGTACAACGCTCGGTCTGTAAGTACGAGAGACCATCCCGTCCTCGTTCTCCACACCCTACGCACTTCCAACTTCCGTAGATTCATGCACACTTTACAATCTGTTTCTCCACCCTCCCTACCTACCAGATAGGACACTCCCCTTTTTCACTCACTGTTTGCAGCTAGCCTTATATATCGTCACTTCTCAGCAGACTGTCCATCAGTTCTCGCTGCTTCGCGGCAGCCCTTCTCAATGGGCGTGCGGAACGTCCTTGTTTGTTCGTCTGCTTTGATTCTGTTTCATTTTCACTTCTCTCACTAACTGCATAATTCTCACCTTCATTGTCGTTGTCGACCGTTCATGTGGCTGGTTGTTGAGTTGTCGTAGCCGGTGCCATTTCCTGGTTATCCCCAGACGTCTCCACGATCCCTGGCATTCCTGCTGTCGAACTGTACGCGCCCTCTTCTCCGTCATCGCCGTCGTCGTCGTCTTCTTCTCCTCTATCATCATCTTCAGAGGGGGCTATTTCTAGGGGAACCAGGTGGCTGACAGCTCACAGTGACTTGACACCCTCGAACAACAATTTGGCAGAACGCACGACTCCGTCGTCGTCAGGATACGTCTCCACGACACGTCCAAGAGGCCACGTAGCTCTTTTTTTATTCTCTTGTTTAACTAGCACGATGTCTCCAGGGTGCAGCTTGGAGGGTTCCCCAGACCGACAGTCGTGCCGGGCTCTCAAGGCACTCAAGTATTCTCTTCTCCACCGCTCTCTGAAGGCTTTAAGGAGTCTGTCAGTCTTAGGTAGCGATCACGTAGCTTCCGAGAGGTGAAGGTCGCGTTGAGGTGGTCGTCTGGCAAGATCGGTGCCATGAGGTGAACTTGGTGTCCTCTTAGCAAATGGGAGGGGGTGAGGACTTCATCCTCGCGCTCGTCGCCGCTGTACATAAGCGGCCGATTATTCACCACTGCTTCTGCTTCTTTCACGAGGGTTAGTACGTGGGCGTCCGGCAGGTACTTCTTTCCGAGGGCTATCTGGTGGGTCCGTTTCGTTACCCCTATCAAACGCTCGAAGAACCCACCTTTCCAAGGTGCACGGGGCGTCTGAAATCGCCACTTTATGCCAGTTTTCCTCAAGAACTGCTGAACTTCATCTTCTTCGTAGAGTCCCTGAAGGAGGTGGCTGGCAGTTTTGAAAGTCTGATGGTTATCTGACATGAGGAGCTGCGGGGCACCATGTGTGGCACTAAACTGTCTTAGTGCTAACACGAATTCTTCCGCTTCCAGGGAGGGACAAAAATCAAAGTACACGGCTCTGCTAGCCATGCATGTTACGATTAGTATATAGCCCGGCCGCGTCTCGGTCTGTATGGCTGCTGTGTGGTCCACTCCGACTGCTGTGAAGGGTTTTGTGAGAGTGATCCTTTCCTTCGGTAGGGGGGGCGGTGGTGGCTGTCTCATGAGAGGTAGGAAGGCCTGGATACACTCGGGACATTGTCGCACGGTTCGCTTCGCAATGGAACGTAGACCCGCCACCCAACATTTCTGCCGAAAGATACCCATTAGTGTATTCATCCCACAATGCAAATGTAACCGATGTAATTAATTTAAATACATCCTCACTAAATGCCCTTTGGCTGGCAAGAGAATTAACTGATCAGTTTCTTCTACTTGGGACACTCGTCCCCTAGTGCAAATAAGACTATCTATTAAGACCAGACTCAATTGTCTGACAAAATTAGCAGCTTCACGAGGGGGTCTGACTCCGCCCTCTAAGTATGCATAAACTGTAGGCAAATAATGTTTTTGCTCTAATTGGACAACAATACTGAACGGATACCGTTCTATCTTTGTAAACCTTTTGATTACTTCAACAACTCTCAACAAGAATTGGAAATCTACTTCCCTTTGCAGAATTTCCCATATCTCGTCTGGAGGGGAAGGAATCATTTCCTCTCTTAATTCCTGTACCGCCGCGACTGTTGTTTTTTCCTGGGTTGGTTCTTCTTCCTTGTCAGGAACAGGCTTTCTCGTGGTTCTGAGGAATTCTGGACCGTTCCTCCACAGGGAGTTATCTAGCAGTTGTTGCGTCGTTGCACCTCTGGACAGGATATCAGCAGGGTTCTGTTTACTGGGGACATGCATCAAACTCAATTGACAAACCTGCTGAAGAAAAACAATCTCTGCCACTCGGTTAGATATAAAAACATTCCTGTGGTCCTTGGCCTTGGGAGATGCTACCCATGCCAACGTGACCTTACTGTCCGTCCATATGACTACCTCTCGAGGTTCTATCAGCTCCTTGAGGGTCTTAGCTAATCTGCTGCCTAGCAACAATGCTAGCAGTTCTAGCTTTGGAATTGTCAATTTGTTCATTCCCTTCGGAGTGATCCTCATCTTACTGGTGATTATGTTTACCTGATTGCAGTCGTCCCTAGTATATGCTACTGCGCCGTATGCCTTACTGCTGGCATCGGTGAATATATGGAGTTCTAAACCTTTCCTACCTATTGTTCTTGGAAAAGTGATTTCACTCACGGCTTTCAAATCATTCAACAACTCACTCGCTTCTCTAGCCTTTTCTCCTTTCAACACATCATCCCAACCCACGTCATTCTCCCATAGTTGTTGGAGGAAAAGTTTTCCTCTTACAAACAATGGGCTTATCAAACCTATAGGATCGTAAATTGAGACCAACAGGGAAAGTACCCTACGTTTCGTAGGCACCCATCCCTCCCCCAACTTACAGATTTTCTTACTTTCTTTCACACACAATCGGTCTACGTCTCGGGTCCATCGCAACCCAAGCACGTTCACACTCACATGCTCTCTCCACTCTTTTTCGCTATCAAAGGCCAAGTGATTAGATGCCCACCCTTCTAAAGGCATACCCACCCCTGTTAAGATGTTATTAACAGACACATGCTCCTGCTTCATGCTCTCCAGATTCTCGAAAGTGGCTAAATAGTTATCGACATAACAAGACTTTACCAAATCTGGCCTACCTTCCCCTTTGAAATGATAATTTAACACTTGTTGTAACAAAAATGGACTTGCCGTGATGCCGAACACCACGACTCTAAAGGCGAAGGTAAGCGCTCGACCTGCTGCCTCGTGCCACAGAAATCGTGTGTATTTGGCATCACGAGGATCCAACAAGACACGATGGAAGGCTTTGCTGATATCAGCTAACATGGCATATCTGTTCAACCTAAACCTTATGATTAAGTGATATGCCAATTCCACTAAATTGGGGCCAGGCAATAGGCACTCATTCAAGGACTTACCACCTTTCGATTTCGCGGAAGCATTGAACACAATTCTAAGGGGGGTGTTGCGGCTATCTTTCCTGATTCAAAAGTGCGGCATATAATAACCTTCCACCTTAGGTTCCTTTACTTCAGATATAAAACCCGCTTCAATATATTTGTCTATCACTCCCTGGTACTGATCGAAATATTCCCTATCCTTCCTGAATTTCGTTTGCAACGACTCTAACTGCGCCATAGCGTTTCTATAGTTTGTATCTGGCCAAGCATCCGACCCGAATGGTAGGCTAACCTGATATCCCTCAGGTTTTTTCACAACACTTCGCGACACCTTTCGCACGGCCTCCGCCTTGCGAACGGTGTACTGCTCAGATGGGGCGATGCCAACACGGTCCAAACGCCACCATTCATCTACATCAAAATGATATGGTTCGTTCATGATTTTGCACACTTTGAGCGTTCTTACCTGTTCAACCTTTTCCCCTTGGAATAGCCACTGCGGCACCTTCCCATATGGGGACATACCATTATGAGTCAGGAAAAGATTGATCCCATCCACTTTCTCAACACCTATAATAAAATAACTAAAATAATCAGCCCCTACTATTATGTGTACATTTTTCATGGTATCTGACTAGTTTGCTGGATCGGCTAACGTGACTCCCTTGCTCAACAGATGCTGTCTGACTTTTACATAACCAGCGTTATGTATTGGGACGTCCACGTGTTCGTGTGCCACTAACTTCATCCTCACTGATCTTTTTCCCATCTCAACCCTACAACTCACTACATTGTACTGTCCACTTATTTCTGCGGAGCCGAATGGAGCTATATTCAATGACACTTGCCCTACCACCGGTAGGCCTAATTGACTAGCGATTCTCGCTGATATGAAGCTTCTTTGGCTCCCGGAGTCAAGGAATAGGCGGACTCGCTTGCAACCTTGTTTTCGATATATGCCTGCCATTGCGGTTGGTAAGAGGGTACATGGGAGGTCTACGTCAGATTTTTGTGCAATCTTTGCGCTTTTGCACGGTTTAGATTCTACTTTAACTTTGGATGGACGGGGGGCAGTTTCGTGCTGTGTAGGCGTCGCATTTACTATGGGGTGGGACGTTGTTAATTGACTATTGCTACTATTGGGGTTAGATTGCGGTCGTCTTCCCGCATTGTGATCATCGCAAATTGCGGTGTGGTGTTTGGCATTACAAATTTTGCAAGAACTTTGGATGGGACATTTATCACTACGATGACCTGACTTTGTAAAATTAAAGCAAAGGCCCATTTAAAGCAAAATGCGACGTCTGGCAGCTACGTCCGTTACTTGGTGACATCCGTGAGGCGGGTGCCGTTCGCTACAAAATGGGCAAGAATTATTGTGGACAGGTGTGGATTTCGGTCTTACACTGTTGTTTTTTCTTTTATCATACTCGAGTTTGTCACCTCTTTGCAACGCATCATCTTCGAGCATTCTTATAATGAAGTGTATTGCGTCAAAAAACTCATCTAACGTATAATCACATTTTCTTAAATGCTCGACCACTTTCCGATAGACCTTTCCCTCTGACAATTTTTGATTTATGAGACTCATGACCATGCCCTGGCCTTTATCGTCTTTACTCAACCTTTTAATTTGTTCAATTATAATAGTTAACTCGAAACGGAACCTTTTGAGCTCTACGGGGTCTAGTGACGGCACAAATATGTTACCTAATTTTCGGTGCAAAATCACGAGCGTCTGATGTACGTTTCCATATTGTTTGTCTAGTAGATCTAACGCTATTCTATAGTTCGCGGCGGTTACACTTAAAGATTTTACGACTCTAAGCGGCTCTTTGTCCAATGTCCCGAGCAAATAGGTAAATTTAGATACATCATCTAAATCGGCTCTTCTGTCAACATGAATCGTGAAAAGTTCACGATACGAAGCATATTCCTGCACTTCCCCTTCAAACATGGGGAGAGGCAGTGGTTTCAACCTGGGGAGACCAACATTCCCCGTTGAAGTGCTTTTCACTTGGTCTATACGGTTGTATAGAAGGGTAGAAGCACGTGTAGCTTCACCCAGCGTGTGCCTGATTCGGGCTTCAAAACTAGGTTCTAGTTTTACATGCTGATTTTTGTACAGCGTTCTCAGCTGTCTGACCTCTTCCTGGAGTTCCGTTACTAGATTCCGATAGACGGACTCAGAATATGTCTCAATCAGCGCTCGTTGCGTTTCGCTAAGCAAGTCTGTTACTAGGCCCATCGACGCCTCGATGTGCACAATCGTGGCCACTGCCATTTTGACTACTTTACTTTTATTTCGGGAGTTTGGCAAACTAGGATCAGAATTAGGTTCAAGTTACAAGGATGGGGTCACTAACAAGACCAGACACGTGGTCGATCGCACATCGTGACGTTGAGGACCTTAATTTTCCGTCTCTCTCTCTCAAAAGCTCATATTTTATTGAATTCCCATCTGGCTCTGGGAGGCACTTGCTATCCGGTTCGAAGGACCAGTTGTCGTGATTTTCACTTCGACAGATAATAACGTTCTTGGCCCGATGTTAAGGGCCGATAGCAAGACCTTGAAGAGGTAAGACTCCCAAAACCTTCCAGCAATCAACAAAATACAGCTACACTTTAACAATTTTATTACAAAAATAATTATTTAATGCGAGGGAAATATATAATGAAACATTTACTCAACATACTAAAGAAACACGTGACTAAATAACCTCATGCGTTGCTAAAAAAACTAAGTCCGCACCGGACTCAAATTAAGCAAATTTAATTAATATTTCAATAAGTTGCCTTCGTAAACGGCATACCAAGGCTTTCTCACGTAATTTTAAGGACAGCATTGATCCCCAGTCACAAGGATCAACTAAATATACATGGATACAAATCTTACAAAACACGTGTAAAACCTATAGGGAAACCGACCTAGGTACTATAGGGGAGAGAGAGAGATCACAGTTAATAGGACTTACTTCAGCTGAGGACCTTGGACAAAAGAGACCGAGCTGAGCTCCGCAGCCCTGACGACAACTTTGTTTCCCGCGTTTCTCTGAATCCAAATTTATACATAGGATATTTTCGTCATGGTACAATAAAATGACATTAAATTCCTGAATCATAAATTACAAATGCTCAATTTCTTTAACCTCCGCTCCTTCCCTACCAGGCGGTTGCTCTCTAGGTTCTAAAACAGTCTCGTATCAAACCATAGTCATTCGACTCAACGCCCGCGAGTTCTCCCAACCTTCCCTCCAATTTAACATAACGTTGGTGGAATTAAATGGCGGGATTTTCGAGTGATCAGTTCGAAAATTCCTGACAGGCTTAATGAATATCAAGCTATTTTAAGGAATTCCACATGGGTTACAGGAGATAACATCGCCGTGAAAGATTTTTTACGATTAATGTATTTAACTTGCATGACAATTATGTTGCCAGAGGCTCTAGTGCGGTGTTTTGATAAAAAGTTAACGCCCCAAAGTACAGAATGTATATAAACAGTTAAAGAAAAACATGTCTAAGTATACTGTTCTTGATCCTTGTTTACTCAAGTTTTGCAAAAAATGAAACTAAGCCACAACAAGTAAACGTAGTTAATAATAATCAAGTTCCATGGATGACGTGTTATAATTGCAAACATCAAGGTCACTTGATCGCAGACTGCAGAACGCGATATTGTTCAATACATAATAGTTCAACTCATTCATATAGTCGATGCTACTCGAGTAATCAACAACAAAATCCTAGAAACACACACATTCAATTCCACAGTCAATTCCCTATGGAAATAAAAAAGAAAAATCCTCAGTTCAATAAGAAGAAACAGCCAAACGGCAATGCAGTTCAAAATCAAAAACAAACAAATAGTGCTTCAAATAACTCTGTTCCTGGGCCGTCTACCCAGAATTCGCAAGGTCAAACGAATTTTCAGAATGTGCAAAGCAAAGTAAATACCACGTAATTAATTCCAATGGGAAGAGAGTGATGTTGTGTTATTCGTATCAACATCAGCAGTATCAAATATTCCATTTAATAATTTACCGGATCATTGTGAGGCAATAGATTTTCCTATGAAACACATGGCCGAATCAAATAATTCAGCGCAGGTTCCGGTAGATTTGCAACAAATTCACGCACTAATAACCCAAAATGAGTTACGACCAACATTATATGCTGTAATTTTAGAACACCGATCCTTTACATTATTTTTGGACTCTGCTAGTCCACGAAATATCATGGATTTGAGGGCTCAACACTTGTTATTTTCGTACTTCCCTATAGAGAAATCCGGAGTAAGGCTCTCGGGTATAGGAAATAATGAATTAAATATAATAGGAGTAACTCATGTTTAGCACTAGGTCGGTAAGTGCACATTTGCTGATATCTTTATCGTTGTACAAAACATTGATATATATCCAGCTGTTATTATAGGATACCCGTCTATGGGCAATCAAAAAATTATCTTAGCCCCTGCCGAACACGGCATGTATATCAAAGGAAAATTTTATAAATCTTCTAATACATTAAAATCAGTTTTGGATAAAAAGGAGACGACAAATAAACAGTAACTTACGTTGAAGAACCAATCACTTGTCTCATGAATAAAACAATAATATACACGACCCAACAGAATTCTCGTTCACCCGTAATATTATCTTGCACGCAATCTATCGAACTGAACGGAACTTCGAATATAACCGTGCGAGTAAAAAAAACTTTGCCGGGATCTTATATATTAATCCTTTCCGACACTTTGAAAACTAACGGATTGTCCGTCACACAAGCTATTTATATAGTTGGCTCACAACAACAATGTAATATTGAAGTCTGTAATCATTTAAATACCACTTTAGTAATTCACAAAAATCAACATATCTTGGATGTAGAAGTTTATAAACATTGTATCCTTACCATCGCTGAAATCAATCACGCTCAATCAGTTGCGGATGAATCCCTTTTGCAATCTATCAAAAATGAAATCAGTAAAGAAATTCAAGAAGAGGAAATTTAGCAGAAATTTTTTGGACTTTCGACTGAATATCATGATGTTTTCTCCATAACGGATGGATCCTTAGGTAAAACAGATGTAATAGAACATCAAATATGGTTAAAAGACAAGCAGAAAATTATCTATGTACCCTCTTACAGACTCCCTATGAAATTACAGAATGAGATAAATGATGGAGTAGGTAAAATGCTAGAAGGAGTCATTAGGAAATCGAACAGCCCTTATAATTTTCCCTTAATAGTTGTACCCAAAACAGATCGAACATGGCATATCTGTGTAGACTTCTGTCGCTTAAATGAGGAAACGATTCCTGATCAATTCCCATTGCCATGTACTGGCGATATTTTGTCTTTGCTAGGTCAGAACATATATTTTAAAAATTTTAGACTTACTTAAAGGCTTTCACCAGATATCATTAGAAAAAAATAGTATCCCATACACTGCCTTCATCACAGCCAGGGGACATTATGAATTTTTGCGTATGCCTTTTGGTTTACGTTGTGCTCCCATAGAATTTACTAGAATGATTAACATAGTGTTTGGAGACTTGCTAGGGGACATATTACATGTCTTGTAATCTTTTTAATAACTTAGAAGAACATCTACGTAAACTGGAACTAGTACTACAGAGACTAAGACAACATAACTTAAGGGTAAAGATTAGTAAGTGTGAATTCTTCAAAACAGAATTGGTCTATTTGGGTTTTACGGTGTCTAGCCAAGGTCTTAAAGTAGTTCACGATAAGGTGTCGGCTATCCGTAACTTTCCGATACCTACTAATGTCAAGTGAATACAGCAATTTCTGGGTTGTAGTGGATATTACAGGCGTTTTATACGCAATTATTCAATAATAGCCACTCCCCTAACTGATCTTACGAAGAAGGGCGTAGATTTCATATGGTCTGAGCATCATCAACAGGCGTTTAATACCTTGAAAGATGAACTGTGTAGTTCTCCTATCTTAAAATTTCCTGACTTCGGTAAGGAATTCTTCATTGCAACAGATGCCTCAGACCTAGGAATAGGTAGGGTATTGCTTCAGCAATATGAGAAACAGTATTTCCCGATAGCTTTTTATTCACGTAAACTGAGACTTTCCGAAAATAAATACACAGTAATAGACAAGGAAGGGCTAGCTATTGTTAATTCACTAGTGCATTTTAAGTTCATAATATACGGTTATACCGTCAAGGTTCTTAATGATCATAAGCCCCTAACCGACTTCTTTAAAGGCTTTAGTCACAGCCCCAAACGAACTCGGTGGCATTTGATCATCCAAGACTTGGGTGCTGGAATCGCGTATTTACCTGGGAAAGCAAATATCATTGCTGATGCATTATTACGCAACCCCGTGTCATCTTGTACGGAGCCCTTAGCTGAATTAATAGATATATCAACATCCATGCCTATTGTTAAAACTGTATCTGAACAGGAAGATCTGGGCTGGAGCACTGAATTAATACAGACTCAGCAAAGAAAAAATCAGAAATTAGAAAAAATCATAAATGCTTTGAAAGGAAATCCTAAGGAAAAGGAATATATAAAGTATATGCAGCAGAATTATATAATCAAGGATAATATTCTGTGTAGATCCGTGACAAGGAAAACCCACAATACACCACAGGTGACTAACGACTAGGTAGTGGTACCCTTCTCACTTATATCCACTGTCCTAAATTGGTTGCATGCAAATCCATTGCATGGACACCCGGGGTTCTCCATAATGTCACAGAAAGTTGAATCATTGTTTTATTGGCATACAATGCTTCCAGATATAAAAAAGCACAGCTAATTGTCACACTCGTCAGGAAAACAAAGGGCACACAAAAACACCTGTTAGCCTAGGGGCTTATCCCGTGCCCAATCAACCCTTTGAAAGAATTCATTTAGATTTATTAACAGGTGTTTACGAGTCAAACAGAGGAAATAAGCACCTCTTAGTAATTATAGATGCTTTGACTCGATATAGAGAACCGATAGCGCTTAAAACTAAAGCCGTGATTGAATGCGCTAGGAAGTTTTACGAGTGCTACATTTGTAAATATGGAATTCCACACATGATAATCTCAGACTCGGGTGGAGAATTTAATAATAATTTTCTTAACTCATTGTGTGAATTCCTTGGCATAAAGAAAATCAATACCATGATCTATCACCCAGAGTCGAATGGGCTAGTGGAAAGAGCAAATAGGAAAGTTTTAAAAATATTAAGAGTTATACTAGGGGGATCAGACCCCAACTGGGATATTGCAATACCTGCAGTACTAAGTACTCTGAATCACTCATATCATGTATCTATTAAAATGTCGCCGCATGAAGCATTGTATGGTACCCCAGTTAGAACGCCTTTCCATGTATTAACACCTACAACTAATTTATCAAAGCCTTTAAAGGAAGTTATAAATGCAAGCAAAAGTTGTTATGATATCCTTCGAAAGAATTTAGAAGAATCACAAATTATAATGAAAAGGAATCATGATAAAATAGCGAAGCCAACTAATACATATACCATGGGTGATAATGTATACATACAGGTAAATGTAAATGAAGGACTCAATTATAAACTAACACCTAAGTTTGAAGGGCCATTTAACATTTTGTAAACATTAACGGCCAATAGATTTAGAGTTCAAAACGTGTCCCAACCCACTGATGAGAGAATTGTACCATTGGATCATATAAGAAATTAAAATAAGAGAGAAGGAAGTGAGGGAATTTTTTGTATCTATGAAACTTGTAAGATATTTGTATGTTAAAAATTTTTTCTTCCTAATGCAAGAGTAATTGCATATATTTTTCTAATTGCAGGTTTCCAAAATCAAGTTTTTATTTTTAGGAGCGATATTGTTCGCTCAGACATTTTTCTCGTGTGGGAAGAGCCCTAAAACTAAAAGTATAGATTTTAGATATGGCACTATAGTAGAGAGAACAGAAGATGTTTTTATAACTGCAAGCAATATAATTATAGAAGTAAACATGCAAGCTATTTTTCTCCAAGAGAATGACGTCACTAGCTTAAAGAGCGACATTTCAAGTTTTGCTGCTTCAATAAATGATATGCATAAATGACATTTTCCTTTTAATACAGAGATTTCGCTTGCACCGACAATAAGCGTAGCTGAAATGCTATCTTACGACTTGCAAAATAAGACTTACGAGGCAGAATCTTTGGCTCGTGACCCTTCTGATGTGGACAGTAAGACACACTAACCTTGAAAGACCTAACCCGTTTATTTTTGCTGCACTAAACATCTTTGGATCTGTTGCAAGTTTAGGCTTAGGGATTTCAAATCATCTTAGAATCAGTAATCGAAATAAGAAAATTGAGTTTTTAGAACATGAAAACAAACTAGTTTTATCAGAACTAAGGAACCAATTAACATCAATTAATCAAATAATGAGTTTGGTGAACGAACATTCTAGTAATATCAGTCAGGTTATGGAAGTACAAAACTTGCTGGCAATGTTAACGTATTATAATTAAAAAATAGATCATATCCATACTAAAATTTCACATTTCATTGAGACATCAAAAGATTATGTGGAAGCTATTACGTTAGCAACTAAAGGTGTTTATCACTACATCTGTTGCCATTAAAAGACTTAACGTTAATTTTAGAGAATGGACGGAAGAAAATAGGTTATGTTCCTTTGTTAGACGCCCATAAGTTAGAATTTTATTATAGCCTAATTACAGTAAGCATTGAAAATTACAGGATCATGATTACAGTTTTCTTTGATTCTTCCGATGCCTGGCAATCATACAAGATATCACCATTTCCGACTTTCATGACGAATAACTCAAATCCAGTAATATCCAGTTTGACAGGACATGTATTGATTTCCCCTGATAAGGAAACATATACGGTCATTAGAGACTTAGATAAATTAACTCACTGTTCAGAAGCAATGAATAATAAAGTATGTATAGCTGACTCCTTTGAATTCCATCATATATCAATGGATTCATGCGAGTTAGGTATAGTGCTAAAGGGTGCTCTCTCCCATACATATGAAAATTGTCTGAAAAAACTTTATCCTTTTGACGATAATAAGTTCAATTGCAGATTGAACAACGGCTTATGGATATGATGCAACAAGGCTGGCTTCAATGTATTATGCCCGGACGGATCCACATCCCATTCCCAGGTCTTCTTAGCAGCTGACGGTTGCATCAGTACGTCCCCGAATTACACGTTCCAAGGAATTAACACTATCATCAGGGAACGGACCTACTTTGCGAATTTCACGTGGACCACTACAATCCCATCCTTACCTCTCCCATACAACGCACAAGTGGCTAATCGGTTGATGAAATTAACCGAGATGGACCACCCGTCATCGACTTATGCAGAGGGGAATCTTCGTTTCTACGTGTTGTTGGCTTCAATCAGCGTTACGGTGATGATTTTTATCACTGTCAATATCTTTGTTTAGCGTAGGTTACTGCAAAAACAGGTGGAGCTCAAGAGGAACGTTTGGCCATGTCCAGACAACACTCCAAGTGTTTGGAAAGCATTCACATTTAGAGCTGATTGAATTTGGCCATTTCATTAACTCGTGGGGGGGGGGGAATTGTCTGGAATAGTGAAGTGTATGAAAAGCGGTCAGTACGCTAGTAATATGTAGTTGAAGAGACTCTAGGACATTTGCATTTTAAAATCATTTTAAAAACATTTTTTGGGCATCTGATAAAATATATAAGCCCTATATGTTAGAAAAAAAAGTATCTTTTGGACATCTAATAAAATATATAATCCATATATATATATATATATATATATATATATATATATATATATATATATATATATATATATATGAAACCGTGGTGCGTGTACGTATCAGGATTTTTTTTTATTTGCACTGTAATTATATCATTACCAAGGTAACAAATATTCTTTATTAGTTACTGTATTATAATAATCTGTATTTTTGACAAAGGTAACAACTATTCTTTAACGAATTACCAATTCACATGTACATTCAGTTTTTTTGGAGTACCGCATAATCATTTGCTAGCAATATACCATATATAGATCTGTATTTTCCATGCATTTTTCTTAATTTTTGACTATGTCCGTTAGTTATGTATTTTTTTTTATATGCCTATTTGCACATTTATCCTTAATCACTTGTTTATGGCTATGGCTAAAATATATATCCAGTCACACTCCTAGAAAATGTATTTTTAACTTAATTTTTTTTATTCAAATATTTGAAGGTAGCTGTCCGAGCTAATGTATATATATATATATATATATATATATATATATATATATATATATATATATATATATATATATATATATATATATATATATATATATATATATATATATACATTTATAAACCCTTGACCCAATGGATCAAAGGAGAGATGGAGTGTGAACGACAAGCCATAACAGGATGCAAAAGTAAGACCAAGCTAAATCATTGCATAGGTAACATTTTGTATGAAGAGTCATCATAATACACGCATCCGGTGAGAAACAGTTGACCTCTTTGATCTTTACACGGAAACAGATGGCTTCCGATTATAATATAGTGTAATAATATTTGTGATGAATGCTGAGATAACTAATAAAACGTTATCAACGCAAACCAATGTTTTGTTAATTCCAGTTATATTTGCAAACGGAATGGTCTTCCGACCAAACCATCCCTACTCCAGTGATGGAATTAACAATAAATATGTTAATTTAACTTTGACTTATTTCAAGAAGTAACCTACAATTCTAAATAATTCTATATCACATTGAAGAGATATGACACAGAACAACGAATTTGTGCGTATGACATTCTCACACCAACATATATATGTATTATTGTTATTATTATTATTATTATTAATATTATTATTATTGTTGTTATTATTTTTACACACACACACACACACACACATATATATATACACATACACACACATATATATATATATATATATATATATATATATATATATATATATATATATATATATATATATATATGTATGTATGTATGTGTGTGTGTGTGTGTGTGGATGGGTGTGTAGAAATCACAAAAGCTGACACGTGATGAATATAAAATGTATTATAGCAACGAAAATAAAAATAAAAAGACTTGATTGGAGTTAGTTCTTTCATCCACTCAGGACATTATCGAACTCTACAATGATAATACATATACATAGACATTGTATTTATACAGGAGAAGGGGATCCAACAGCCTATATATATATATATATATATATATATATATATATATATATATATATATATATATATGTGTGTGTGTGTGTGTGTGTGTATTTATATCTCGAATATACATTTATATGTATGTGTATGAAAAAGTATATATATATATATATATATATATACTTATTTATATCTTCTCTCTCTCTCTCTCTCTCTCTCTCTCTCTCTCTCTCTCTCTCTCTCTCTCTCTCTCTCTCTCTCTCTCTCTCTCTCTGTATACACACACACACACACACACACACACATATATATATATATATATATATATATATATATATATATATATATATATATATATATATATATATATATATATATACATATATATATACATATATATATATATATTTATATATATATATATATATATATATATATATATATATATATATATATATGTGTGTGTGTGTGTGTGTGTATATTATATACACATATATGTGTGTATGTATATGTGTTTAGTTCTATGAGATATTTCACCGCAAGTGTATCACACATGCTTATACTCTGTAACGGTATTTCTTATTCCTGTGTATCTTGTCGTTATCACTCCCCCCATGCAATGATAATATGTTCATGCCTGTATCTTCTTGTAACATTGTTTTTTTTTTTTTTTTTGCCATTTTTAACTAGAATGGGTCACATAAATATTCACTTTCCGTCCAAATAAAATTTAGCTACATGCACAGGAGTCTCTCAGGTATAACCTAACTGGTCACTGTCATATATCTGACCACCCATGTCAATTGTACGCTTCAGTAAGCCCCTAGGAAAATAAATCCCTTAGCCAATGCCCTATCAAGAAACATCTTGTTGGCCATTTATATGGGATTGGATTACAACACCTCAGCACAGACGTCCCATGCGCCGAAAGGCGTTTGATTTCAGTCATGGCCTTTCACATCCCTCAAGGCAATCTACTGCACAGCTACTGAAGACAAATTTAATTTTGCATGGTATTACTAGGGATGCTAAGGATTGGGTCAACGCCTGTACTTCATGCCAAACCTCAAAAGTACATTGACACACTGATTCAGGAGTGTGCCCCTTTCATCAACTTCAGTGGCTTTTTTCCCACATTCACATCGATTTTGTAGGTGCCCTACCCACATCACAAACACATTGTTACCTGTTTACAGTCATCGATGGCTCCATTTGACGGCCTGAAATCATTTCTGAATTAAGGAAAAAACAGCTTTTTGGAGTATGATTTTTTATATAAATGCCTAATTTGGTTGTTAATTTTGTTTGTTTTTGATAACTACTAGAGTTTGTTTTATTACCGGTACACGTTCACAAAATATTGTGTTGTATACGTTAAGAAAAACCTTTTATTCTTACCTTTATGTGTATATAATGTATTGTATTACCAAGTGTATTATTTTGCCTTTATTTGGACCAGAAGTAAATAATTATTGTAAATATGATCTGTATATGTTGTGTTCAATAAAATGTCTATCTATCTATCTATCTATCTTTACATATGCCTTACTTTCAGGATGGATAGCGAGATTTGGTATCCTTTAGCACATTACTTCTGACAGAGGTACCACTTTCACCTCTCTATTCATGATATCATTAGTGATTCTCATGAGTATCTCCTTCCATCAGATAACCATATAAAATTTGGCTGCCAATAGTTTGGTTGAACGTTTTCACCGTACCCTCAAAGCAGCTTAGATGTCCCACTGCAAGGACTCCAACTGGTTTACTCAACTTCTCTGGGTCTTCCTGCGACAAAGGACTACTACTAAAGATGCCCTGAATATCTCGGCAGCTGAAATGGTGTATGACGACCAATAAGTCATCCCTGCCAAATTCTTTCCATCTGCAATCTCCTCCGACAACCTCCAGTGCCTATATCCCATTGTGGGAAAATTTACTCCATGCCGCCTGACTTACAAGCCCGCAGCTAAGCATTGTACACCAATAGATATTCACTCATCAACACATGTTTTCCTGCGCAACGACACTAGCTAGCCACTGTTAATGCCACTTCACATGGGCCCTTTCCTCATCATCCATCATACGTCGAAAGTATTCCTTTTAAATAGGTTTGTCAAAGAAGACAGGGTCTCCTTTGATCAGTTAAAACCTGCATATCTCCTGCTATATGACCCGCCTAAAGTACACCTCCCAAGAGCAGGGCACCCTATATCACATGTGTCTTTTTTATGGGGGAGCTGTGTACCGTATGGGTATCACGCACGCTCTTACACTGTAACGGTGTTTCTTATTTATGTATATTGTCATTATCGCTCTCCCCTTGTAATGATAACTTATTCATACCTGAATTTTTCTACAACATTGTGTTTGAATTTTTGTGCCCTGCTTGACTAGAACAGGTTTTATAAATACTCAAACTCCGTCCAAATAAAATTCAGTTGCATTTACGAGAGTCCCTCAATTACAACCTATCTGGTCCCTGACATATATCTGACCACCTAAGTCAATTGTACATTCAGCAGGTCCCTGAGAAAACGAATCTCTTAGCCAATGCCCTGTCAAGAAACATATTGTTGGCCATTTATATGGGATTGGATTACAACACCTTTGCAGAAGAACAGTAAAAAGATCTAGAGTACCTAGCATGTAGGATATCCTGCACATTGCTATATTGGGAGAAAGTCCCATGCGCTGAAACGCATTTGATTTTATTCATGGCCTTTTACATCCCTCAAGCCATTCTACTGCACAGCTACTAAGGACAAAGTTGATTTTGCATCTCATTACTAGGGATCCCAAACCTCAAAAGTACATTGACGCACCGATTCAGGAGTGTGCCCCTTTCATCAACCTCAGTGGCTTTTCTCGCACCTTCACATTGATTTTGTAGGTGCCCTACCCACATCACAAAGACATTGTTACCTGTTTACGGTCATCGACGGCTCTACTTGACGGCCTGAAATAATTCCCTTGTTTACATATGCCTTACATTCAGGATGGATAGTGAGATTTGGTATCCTTTAGCATATTACTTCTGACAGGGGTACCACTTTCGCCTCTCAATTCTTGACATCATTAGTGAATCTCATGGGTATCACATTCCATCAGACAACCATATAAAATTCTGCTGCCAATAGTATGGTAGAACGTTTTCACCATACCTTCAAAGCAGCTTTGATGTCCCACAGCAAGGACGACTCCAACTGGTTTACTCAGCTTCTCTGGGTCTTCCTGAGATAAAGGACCACTACTAAAGATACCCTGCATGTCTCGGCAGCTGAAATGGTGTATGGGGACCCGTTGGTTGTCTCTGCCAAATTCTTTCCAACTGTAATCTCCTCCGACAACCTCCAGTGCCTACATCCCATTGTGGGAAAATTTACTCCATGCCACCTGACTTACAAGCCCGCAGCTAAGCATTGTACGTCAATAGATCTCCATTCATCGACACAATTTTTCCTGCGCAACTACACTAACAAGATACAGTTAACGCCACTTTACACGGGCCCTTTCCTCGTCATCCGTCGTACGTGGAAAGTATTGCTTTTAAATAGGCTTGTTAAAGTAAACTTGTCAAAGAAGACTAGGTGTCCTTTGATCAGTTGAAACCTGCATATCTCCTGCTAGATGACTGGCCTAAAGTACACCTCTCAAGATCTGGGCACACTATTTTACATGTGTCTTTTTTATGGGGGAATTGTGTACTGCACGGGTATCACACACGCTTTTACACTGTAACTGTATTTCTTATTTATGTATATTGTCATTATCGCTCTCCCCTCGCAATGATAACTTGTTCATGCCTGTATTCTCCTGCAACATTGTGTTTGAATTTTTGTGCCCTTCTTGACTAGATCGGGTTGTATAAATACTCAAACTCCGTCCAAATAAAATTCAGTTGCATTCACAAGATTCTCTCAGTAACAACCTAATTGCTCGCCGGCGAAAAATTAACGTTGAAGGCATCAGTACACACTCCTTTTAATAGAAATACTTTTTAAACATTTTCTATATTCCATCACAGTAACATACGCTTCACAGTACTACCATTAAGGATTTAGGCAAAAAAGATCATGTATGACAAATCTTTTGGAATTTTTCTAAAACATGTTTAGCATATATGACAAAAGCCGAGCAATAAATATCATATACCTACACTTTCAAAAGGCTTTTGACAAAGTTCTTCATAAGAAAATAATGACGTTCTATAATCCAATGTTCTGATTTCCATGGTCGTTTTGGTAACAACAATAGTTTTAGGTTTTTCCGGCGAACAAGAAGTGAATCGGGTATGAAAGACCGCTGGCTTCAACAAAATCAAAGTAAATTTTCCAGAATTGATGAACTTCACTAAAAAGAAATAAAATAAAATAATCTTTTGGTATATATTATGATTATTTTTTTCCCAGAGGTATTCTCCTCGGTGAAATATATATACAGTAGTTTCAAAAAGTATTACAGTAGAAACAAATGCTATTTTCTATTTTCACACTTACTCACGAAAGTAGATAATGTTGAATGAATGTATATACAGGAAACGAGCTATAAAAAATATCCAATCCTTGAATCCATGTTAAACTATAACTAAGTCCTAAATTTCCTTATAGTACCACCAAAAAAGGTAACTGTGTTCATGGAGGCTCAAGATGGAACACAGAAACCAATCAAAGGAGTTGTGGGCCCCTTGCAAGAGGGAGAAATGCTGCATCTCATATGCATTGCCAACGGAGGTAAGTTATATACAAGGACATTTATATTTACAGAGAGAGAGAGAGAGAGAGAGAGAGAGAGAGAGAGAGAGAGAGAGAGAGAGAGAGAGAGAGAGAGAGAGAGAGAGAGAGAGAGAGAGAGAATTTCTCGAATGAAAAAGGTTTACCTGCGATTAGGAGTTAATGAAGGAAACTATTAAATAAAATTATCTGGCATGATTCTAATACATAGCCTCATTAATGAGGAAGATAATGACGCGAAACATCCAAAACTCAATTATTCATTAAACATTTTAGGAATTAAAAAGTTAAAAATATTGATATCTCCCATTAAGCTGACTGCAGGATTCTCTTTTGGAAATCCTCCCATTCTTTATTTGCATCTCAATTTTTTGCTCTTATCACGGATAACTAGCAAATGATGACTTCAAATTACTTTTTTGATAAGTGATGCAGTATTTTACAGTCTGTTCAATGCATGTTATTCGTGATCGCCAATATAACAAAGCTTTCGTTCTTAATGCTCAAAATTCACCTAATTTTATGCTTGGTAAAATATCTTATGTAAAGTAAAATCTCATGAGTGTTGACTCAATCATTCATAGTTAGGTCATTTTTTTAAGAACATATCACACAATCCTTGTCTTGAACCATATTCCTTTCATCTGTGTTCGGTATCCGATTTTACTTCCATTACATCCAATCTTACTTCGCATATCATACGTACTCAGATTATAAACAATTCGTAGGGTAAGCAATATTTGTACTTGGCAAAATTTTATCTGATACTTACTGTGCTTACATTTTCAGTATTCTGTCTGTTTATTATTACTTATAGAAAAATGCCACAGGATTTTTTTTTCCAAAGCTGAACATATAGAATCTGAGAGGGTAGCAATATAACTTTTAACCTTGCACAGCTCAAAGGCCAGTTACACATGTTTCATGCTTGAATAAAGTTAAAAGCTTCATATAAAGAATACATGATGAGATCAATGTAATGAGTTTCCTCAAGGTCAGATGAAACTATCGGATGAAATTACGTCTTTGTACCCAATGACGTCCAAGAAAAGATCATAATTCTAAGGTGACTCTTGATTCTAATATATAGTCTAATCGGGAACTACAGAGGATTGGCAAAGCAATGATTAACTATCAAAAAATATATACAACTAACAAATCTTGAAAATTTCTGATTTCTGTTCCCAGGTAGCCCTCCACCTTTAGTCGTATGGTTTGAAAACACAAGATTAATTGATAGTCACATGGAATCAGACGATGGAGACCATCACAACGCTTCTCTCAATACAGGGTCCATTACCGAAACAATATCTTCTGAAACTTCTTTCGAACTGAGCGGCAATCCTTATAATAGCCTTACTCTAGGGCCCTTAACACGGAAGGATCTCAAATTATTACTCACTTGTGAGGCATCCAATAACAATCTTACTTTGCCTACATCCGTCGTCGTCATGGTTGACATGTTATGTGAGTATAACTTTTTTAGAGATCATTCTTTTAGCACCATCCTTTTTTTATCTCTTAATTGTAATGAACTATCTCACATTTAGAAAAGGATCTTGCAAACAATTAGCCATGTTCTATTTTGTGTATATATGCAATATGGGTTAAGGAAGTTAATAACAAACTTCTGAATAATCTATCTAATTTTGAACAAATTTTACAAAAATACTTAATGCTTTAAAGCTTTTGACTTCAAAGTTGGGGAATAATAAAAAAAAAATACATTCACTATGGTACTGTGTAAATTTTGGTGTCAAATATGACACCAAAAGCTAGGCCCACATGGCTTAAATCTTACTTACTGACAAATAGTGTCTGCGACCTAAAACATTTCGCTGTATAAGGGGAAAGCCATTGAATGCTACTTTTAGATTTTTGAGCTCATGGCATTATCCAGTGCTTTTAAGAAAGACATTATACGTGAATTAAGTACGTGACAGAACTGTTAACTGTGTACAGATTTCATAAACATAGGTGCACGAATATTCGTTTTGTGGGTGTGTATTCAGGTCCTCGAAAATGTCATTCAGGAAGTTTATAGTAATGCTAATCGAACATACGTGATTACTAAAAGCATCTGTTAATTATAGTGTCATTCAATTAATGTGACGTGTAAGGTATTCTGTGAACAAAATAAAAGTTTTCTCAGGAAGGGTTTATAGGAATGACCGTTGTATTGGATTAGAGGAAATGCAAGAGCAGTATCTCAATTGTGAGGGTACTGCAATACCCAGTGTTTGCTGGCTGTGCATGAAATAAGACGTTTTATTACATGTAGAAAGATTAATAGTGGGAAAAAGTAAGGCGTTGGAATATGAAATGTTTGTGAGGATTCAAACTAGATTTCAATCAGAAAACCTCTAATCAATCAATCAATAAAGCTTGATTTTAAAGGCATTTTTGCAATCTGTCAATTCATTACATGAATTTACAGTGTGCAATATATTGAAAAGAAACACACTGTAATGCGGAGTGTGTTCAAAAGTGGAGTGACTTATAGATTAAGCAATGAAAACATATCTCATGAAAAATTAATATGTAGGCAAATGAATCCAGTAGGTATGAAAGTGATTGATAGTAGTAAGCACTTAAAAGTGAAGAAAAATCATGAGAAATTAAACACGATAATTGTTAATTAAAGGGTAAGGAAGATAGCAAGATATTCACTGAATGTTAACGTCCAAAATAAAATGAGGATTAATACAAAATAACCTGTCTGAAAATTTCAAGGCTTTAGTGATCAGCCTGGTACGTCTGATTCATCATTTCATAAATTCAAGAGCCCTGTAAATCAAGGAATCGTTTTAATGAATGAAAATGGCCATATACGTGTTAAAAGTAATGAAGTTTAGTTTTGTTTTTGGATTCTTATGTCAAAGTCATTAAGTTTTCATCCCAATGATTTATTTTTCAGTAAAGTATAGTAATGGAAACAAAGCTTTTTCACTTTTGGGTTTTACTCTGATGCCAACACACACTCAAATTAATAGGTTAGTTTAGACTATAATATATGTTTTCTCGCATTCCATAACGCACGTACCATGTTTTAACATGGCACAACACGATCAATCAGAAAAGCAATATAAACATTGTGTGAAATTGCAGGGAATCCAAAAAAAACTCTGACTTTTTTTAAGATAAATCTGATCAATGTTTTTTTTTTTTTTTTTTTTTTTTTTTTTTTTTTTTTTTTATCAATCATCAATACATATTATTTGAGGGGCCGTTATCAATATTAAACAAAATATGTTACAGGATTTCCGGACTTAAGTATAGATTGTTTCAATAAATATCTGAATATATAGAGGGCATGAATTATAAAAAATCAGGAAAAAACCTATTCCCTTATAATTCACATATGAATTTAAATAATAAGTACTGTTACGGAAAATATACTTTTTATTGAAATTAGAATTTGACCAATAGCCTCTCAAACAAGTATATGAATAAAGAAATGTTTGAATTCACCTTGGAAAAATAATGATATATATATATATATATATATATATATATATATATATATATATATATATATATATATATATATATATATATATATATATATATATATATATATATATATATATATATATATATATATATATATATATATATATATATATATATGTATATATATATTTGTATATATATATGTATATATATATATATATATATATATATATATATATATATATATATATATATATATATATATATATATATATATATATATAGATAGATAAATAGATATAGATATAGATATATATGTATATATGTTTATATACATGTGTATATGTATATATGTATGTATATATATATATATATATATATATATATATATATATATATATATATATATATATATATATGCATATATATATATATATATATATATATATATATATATATATATATATATATATATATATATATATATATATATATATATATATATATATATATATATCTATTTATATATATATATATATATATATATATATATATATATATATATATTCATATATATATATATATATGTACCTATTTATATATATATATATAAATATATATATGTATATATATATATATATATATATATATATATATATATATATATATATATATATATATATATATATATATATATATATATATATATTTAAGTTTAAGTGTGCTTAAAAAAATCATAAAAATACCTAGATTGAAACATTTTTCATATCGTACATCGCAAAAACATATATATATATATATATATATATATATATATATATATATATATATATATATATATATATATATATATATATATATATATATATATATATATATATATAATTTAAGTTTCTGTGTGCTTAAAAGAAATTCATAAAAATGCCTAGAATGGAACATTTTTTATATAATACATCACACAAATATTTGCAGCATGATTGTTTCATACTAGCAAGAAAAAAAAACATTTAGGGGAGACATGATACTATAGACATTTCACTTAAAAAAAAAAAAAAAAAAAAAAAAAAAAAAAAAAAACTTCTAACACAATACCAGTCAGTACATAGAATTCTTATATCATGCTGAGAAATAGATTGCGTTATACTTAATTATATTTCGAAAAGAAGTTTCACATAAAATTCCTCCATTTTAACTTTTTTCTCCTTTTTCAGTACCACCCCTTTCAGTTATCATAAGAGGAATCAAAATGCCGTGGATAGCTGGTCACGTATATGCAGTGGAGTGTGAAGTTAGAGGATCCAGACCTCAACCAACCATCTCATGGCTGAATGGTGACCATCGAATCTTGGAGGCGACGGAAAAGGTAAATAGGTCTTTGAAGTGTGTGTTTCTCTCCGGATGCATCCTATCTAATTTCATACAACCTATAATTCAAAAAGGAAAATCCATATTAATCTTTATGTGTATCTCAGCTTCCAGTGTAAATCAATATCAACAAAAATAGGTGAATATAATGGATCTTTGAATATTACTTCTCTCATACTAACCAAACATACAGTACACGGATGCTTTATTCTTTTATGACCACGGAAAATGGGAAAGGGACTTTGTTATTCTCTTTTTTTCCGGCTGTATCCTATATGCTTCTATTTTACTCACACCATATAAATGGAAACTAGTCCTCATACAAAATATATTGGATCCCTCAATGCTGCATGAATTAACGTAAAAAATAGTATATGTG
>NC_090730.1:73947205-73964705 GCF_036898095.1 Palaemon carinicauda | reverse complement strand
TTTAGTAGATTTCCCAATTCGTGTTCACTTGCTGATGTGATTTTCTTGTGTTTCTAATAACTCTGGATCAGAGAATAAAACTTTTGATGTCCCCAACTTTTTACCTTCAAATAATCTATTTTAAGCTCCAACTCTGCTCTGTTCACTTAAGTAAAGGTTGACATACTTAGAACTTAGGTATTCGACCTCATGAATTCTTGACAACGTCCTTTAAAACCACTTTCAGTTTTCAAGGTAACATCAAATTCTCCCTCTATTTCTTCATTGATGGAAATTGAACAAACGCTTATCTCTAGGTCTTTGACAAACACCGCAAGCTTTGTTTCTAATGACAGCAATTCTTTTTAAAGAAATAAAAGTGTTTTCCTTTTCTGTTAATTTAAGATTGCAAATATCTAAATTTTATATTATTTAATATTCAAATCTTGGAGACTTTAGATGTAATTAAAAATCAGTAAAATTGCTGCCTAGAATAGACCTTCGAAAATTTATATAATTAATTTAGATATTTTCTTAAGAATGTTACATAATTTCGTTATTTTGAAGGGATTAAATATTAGTTCAGCGTTTAGAGACGTATGTGGCCCCGGAGCCACAGGTTGGTGACCCCTGCCATGAGACATGATATTTTTTCTTCTCTCTTGGGCAGGCTTCTTTTTCGACAGACCTGCATCTCCAGCGATGTTCCGGTAAGCTCAATATTGGCCTTGGGTAAGCTAGACTTTATGTTGGCCATAGGTTACCTTTTGGAGTTCGTTTCCTCTATGCATCCATACATCGCCAATATTGTATTTCTTTATGTACCGAGAAAAATCACTGCTGCTGTTTACCTGCTAGCGGAAGCATAATTAGTATGCCATTATCTATGGTATCCTTCGTAGCCGACATTTTGGTGGATGTAATGAAGCTACTGTATTATAAAATCTTATTCATTTCTATAGTCATATTAATCCAAGTACTGGTGGTAGGCTCTAGATTGCTGCTGCTCTCTGACTTTGAATTGTCATGTAAACACTGGTTCTAACAGTATCAACAATCGAAACTGAACAAATTAACATCGGTATAAAAGACTGATTTTATGTGTAAATACAGACTAAAAAGAATTATATTCCTCTTCAAGGTAGTTTATACAGGATCAAATATGTTATTTGATATGCTACATCAATTGTTTAATATCAAATAATTAAACAAACAAAAAAATTCAGACTATGCAATAATTTTGCAACGATGTTACCTTCCATACATGTAGCATTATTGGGTTACATCGGTTTACACACAACTCTTATTTTTTTTTCTTTTTTAATACAAAAATGCACCACTACCTAACAATTTCACAATCGTTGGAAATTCCATTAAATATGATGACTTGAATTACATTCAAGTTCATCGTGCTGGCGACGAATTAGTTCCACTGGATTTTGAAGCAATAAAAACTGACAAGAGTATGTAATGGGAGCTCTGTTTTGATGGCCATAAAAACCTAAATTTTATTCTGAACTATAAAAATGCTATTGGACAATGAATTACTATTGAAGGAGACGTCCCAAAATAAAACTAATTAATAAGCAACATAATACTTTGAAGTCATATTGATGAATAAAAGTACCCTTTTTTTTCCAGTTGATTGTCATGTTCCCTGCCAAAAATAAATTAAACCGAGTAACGTATTGATTAAGTATTTGTGTCAAATTACGAAAAATAAAACATAAAAGTTCAGAGCTTTTAATTTTAATAAATGATTGAGCTCACTTATGTTTGAATACTTATTGGAGCTGTTCAATTTTCATTAAAGTAAAAGCTACTATTTACTATTGATAAATTATAGTAAGGAAAATCAAATAATAAAATTGGTCATTTTGGGGATATCGTCAAAATTAGGTAGAAGAAAATTCGTTTTGTGATAAATAAACAAACAAAACCAACCTGAGAAGAGAGAGAATGATTCACGTCAAAATCTATAATGGAATATATTATATGTTTCAAGTGGAATCCCGTCACCTTGACAAGAACTTTAAGTTCCCGAATTCTAAAAAAAGATTAAAAAAAATCAGCATCAAAGTTTTGATTAAACTTCCATTCAACAACGTTATCAGTTATAAACTTATAAATATTCAAGAATGCTACCACTACCAGTATTAAATATTGAGGTTGTTGATTACAAAGATGTAAAAAGAAGAATAAAAGACATATATGGAAGATACCATAAAGAGACTGGATCTAGTTAATAATAATGTAATCATAAGTATGCTGCTAGAAAATTCATGTCTAGATTCATGATGACACTAAAATCTTTACTGTTCAGTAGATCTGTGACAGTATTTTTTCAACCTAGCAATGCACTTTGTGTTTCGAGAAGTGATATATAAAGTAAGTGCTAGTATAAATAACAGATAAATATCTCCTTTCCATATCCTATAAATTCCATTAATACGTCGACAACAATCAGCCGTGTATGCCAAATTTCGTAGGAAAAGTAAAATGGATAAAATTCCAGAACTCTTACAACTAACCAAACGCATTGAATAACGCAGAGGGTATAATGAAGGTAGTTTGCAAAGTGTGTGGCAGAAAGCATCATTTACCTTAGGAAAGAAATAAAAGGGAACATTTTGGTCATCTAAACAAAATGTAGGGTACATAGATAATTCGCAATTTAAATTAAACTTGAGCAGCCGACTGTTGTTTGATATTTTTAGCCCAACCGAAATTGTATTCCCCTCGAAGAGAATCATTTATAACTTATAATACTGGTCGTTAGCTGGACATTGGTACAATCTATATAAAGTCATTGTTGACGTCAGCAATAATTAAATATCAAAATATCCCAATATATTGAAGATATTAATATCAATTCTACAGGTTTCAGTTAAAATTTGTTGACACATCTAAAAAGAACTGACGTATGAAGCTTTCAGTTATACAATACCTTTAGAATTAATAATGCTACCATTTATTTGCAGTGAAAACTAAATATTTTAAGAACCGAAACAACATCAAATTAGATCTTTCATATATAAACTATAAAAACTTGAGAAAAACAAGTGGAAGAAAAACAATAAGAATACTGTGCCCGAGTGTACCCTCAAGCAAGAGAATTCAAATCCAATATAGTGGAATGGAACAGAGGCTATGATACTACTCAAGACTAGAGAACAATGGTTTGATTTTGGAGTTTCCTTCTCCTGGAAGAGCTGCTTACCATAGTTAGAGAGTCTCTTCTAATCTTACCAAGAGGAAAGTATCCACTGAACGACTATCACTACACTGCAGTAGTTGTCAGTTGTCAGTGTTGTCAAGTGTATGAAGATTGAGGATCATGTGGAAAGAATAGGCTACATTAATCGGTATATGAGTAGGCGGACACAATGAGCAGTGACAAGCGAAAGGGACCAAAAGTCAAATAAGCAGACGCTCTTTTATCTCAAGAAATCTTTCGTATTAATAAAAATAATACTAGCTGAACTGGGGACGGATATTGTTTATGAGATCGGCATTGTCTATCGTTGATGTCACTCACTATCACGTAGTTCACTGTAATGTTGCTACATTCAACATCACATTTAAGAAGGCTACATGATAGCTGTGTATATTACCACGGAATTTGGTAGGAACAGAGGAACTTTTTCCATCAATCCCTGAAATTTTCACTTGGATATGTGAATTATTCTGGGACCAATTTACTCCACCGCCTAAAATATCCATTCAACCCATACCGAGATAAACGTTTGCTGGGGATTTTTTAAGGTAGATATCAAGAGGAAAATTGGTATGGTCAAAGTAAATGGCCATCCCATGAATCCCTGAAAATTTCATTTAGGTATGTGATGTATTTTACGAGTAATTTACGGCCCAGCCGAAAATCGGCCTCCGCCGTATATTGAAAAATTGCTACTGTGACTTTTTTTATGGCAATTATCAATAGAAAAATTGGCATGAATGTAGTTACATAACATCCATCAAACCTTGTGAAAATTATATAGATATCTATAAAATTCTAGGAGTATTCTCCAGCTACTCACTGATTTTTAAGCTAAATATCGTCACTTACGAACAGAAGTGACAGAAAAGGCATGCTTATAGCAAGTATGAACATGAAAATTAGCAAAAACAAAACTTATATATATGTATATATATATATATATATATATAAATATATATATATATATATATATATATATTTATATATATATATATATATATATATGGAGGGTGGAGTAAATTGTTCGTATAATAACTCAGTTGATATTTCCGGCGAAGAGACCAGTACCTCCTATACCAAAAGATATATTCGAATAAAATTTTGAAGGGATTATTTATTTACACACACACACACACACACACACATATATATATATATATATATATACATATATATAGATATATAAATATATATATATATATATATATATATAGGTATAAAAAGATAATCCCTTAAAATTTAATTCGAATATATTTTTTTTGGTATAAGAGATACCGGCCCCTCTACCGAAATTATCAACTGAATTATTCTACGAACAATTTACTCCACCCTCCAAAAATCGCCAATCCAGCCGTACCGAAATAAAACTTTGCTGTAGCTTTTTCTATGGTAGATATCAACATGCATATTGGTATGGAAAATGTAAATATCTATCCCATAAGTCTCTGAGAATTTCTCTGAGATATGTGAAGTATTCTACAAGTAATTCACGGCGACGCTGAAAATAGCCCTCAGGCTAATATCGACAAATATTTGCTGTGACTTTTCTAATAAAAGTATCAGTACGAAAATTGATATGAATGTAGATTACATAGCACCCATCAAACCTTGTGAAAACAATTTGGATATCTGTAAAACTCTATAAGTAGTTTGCTCCTTCTCACTGATTTTTTAGCTGGAAGTCGTCATTTATGAACAAAAGTGTCAGCCAAGGCATGCCTATAGCAGGTATGAACATGGAAATTGGCAGAAACAAAGCCTATATTTATGCGAACAATTTCTTAAAATTTTATTTGAATATTTTTATTGGTATAGGAGTTATTGACTCCGCCGCCGAAAATATCAGTTGTTCCCATCCCCACCACCACCGCCTCCGCTCTGAAATCTATAGTTAGGGAAGGACTGAGCTACGGGAACCACGAATTACTGGAATCCACCGGATTTATTGGAATCCCAAGGTAAATACTGGAATCCCCTTGAAAACTACCGAAATCCCAACAATATCGCTGCAAACCCTTAGAAATCAATAAATGATAGGCTATGTGTTTTTATTAATCTACATCATTTTCTAGCAATTAATTAAATAAAATTAGCATTTTAAAGCATATTTCTATATACCCTTTACACAATATATAAAAGGGTACACAACCTAACAAACCCACCTAACCTAACCTAGTAGTTCCCAGGTCACAACCCCCTAGCCGGGGGCCAATCCCCGGACCCCCCTTCCCAGGTCACAAACCTTCCCAGGTCACAACCCCTAGCCAAGGCTCTACCTGCAAATATATGAAAAAATATAAATGCTAAAAACATAGAAATAACGTACTTTAATAAAAACACATATTATTTACCGATTTCTAAGGGTTTGCAGTGATATTGTAGGGAATTTCGGTAATTTTCAAGGGGATTCCAGTATTTACCAGAGGATTCCAGTAAATCCCTGGGATTCCAGTAATTCGAGGTACCGCTGAGCTACGGGTTAGGTGAGATATCTTTAAAAAAATGGACATTTCATATAAGGTCACTCACTTCGTTTGCAAAAAAAAATACAACTTTGTGCTTATGACGAACGAAATAGATGGACCAAATCAAGAATTTAAATCGTAAAATATGTCCAAAGTAGAGCGGGGGTTTTCTGAAAGGGCAAAGGACAATTCTCTCTCTCTCTCTCTCTCTCTCTCTCTCTCTCTCTCTCTCTCTCTCTCTTTTGTTGTTGTGAGGTAAAGTAGGATATCCTCTGTGTCCTCTAATTACAGCGTGATGTCTTCCTATTCCCCAGCAGTGACATTTAATACATGAACGTTGGGATTCCCGGATTCCTCTGCAAACGTTGTTTTGCTTCTAGGAAGTTTTATCTCATCCTTCACCGCGAGAAATTTTTTTTTTTTTTTCTTGATTCCTAGGAAAAAATTCATTTTATGTCGTTTTCATTTTATAAATGAAGATAAAGAGATATATTTTCTTAGATTGGAACTATGTAGTAAAAAAAAAAAGCACTTGTACAAATATAGCGTGAGTTTTTATAAAGAAAAAAAAATACGAGGATCATAAAACCTAATGTTCAAGTAACGATCGTCGCATAATTCCACTGAAGTATAGGGTCGTTAAGAACGTATCCAGTAGGTTTAGTCAATCTAAAAAAAAAAAAAAAAAAAAAAAGTGCTTATGAATCTATAAAGACTAAGAGCTATATGAAATAAAAAAGCATGTTCTTGAAAGATTTTTTGTTCATACATCCTTAATTGCCATCTGGTGAAAAATGCCATTAAAGACGTACAGTATATATGATGGCCTTTGGAGCCACCTAAAAATGCAACAAGAAATTTTATTTTAAAAATAACAGGGGATGAGTTATGCTTGATCACCTAATTTCGGGAGTGAGCCTCGAAGTTCACTCCTATCTTGACTTAATGTTGTCAATGAACATGGTTAACAAAAAAAAAAAAAAAAAATATGAAGAACTACTCATTTGTGTATATAAATTTCAGCCGATTATCTCAACATCGACTGCAGGAGAACAAAAAAAAACACACTTCCAATACTGTCACATTCCTTTCTCAAATCCTGAAGAGGGACTACACTCCTTACGGAGAATATTTTCATATAATTAGCTACTACATATACATACTGGCAAGGCTTATCATTGATGTGTGTAATCCTCTACATAAAGTAAGCCATTCACCTTTGCCTTGTAAGGAGACCCTTCCTTTTTCGTACCTTTCTCATGTTTATCAAACTCTTAAGTTTTTGTCCCCTTCTCTCCCATGCCATATTTGAAATACGTAATCTTCTCATCATACTATTATCGCCCATTCTTTCCATTTGTTCAGACCAGAAAAAGTTAATGTGATTCATCCTCTGATCTAACGCTTCTACTAATCCTTCAATTTTGTTTATACCATATTTGTAATACAAACATTTGGACCCACACTCAATTCCTTTTGAAAGGAGACCGACAGCGGACGTAAACTGAATTCAAAGAGTAAGTCTCCCGCCACGAATCGTCGATCTGTTGGTTCAGTATATGTTGTGCAATGTAGTATTCAGAAAGGCATACATACGGCTTTTTGTCATATATCCAAGTATGTATTCCTGGACGTTATGTAAAGTAAGAAGAATTTCGTGACGCAAATGTGATACTGCAACTGGCTGTGTTGGGAAGTCAAATATTTCCAGAGATTATCATATATGATATTTTTTTTTCTCTCTCTCTCTCTCTCTCTCTCTCTCTCTCTCTCTCTCTCTCTCTCTCTCTAAAAGAAAAAAAAGAGAATAAGGAAACAAACGAACGATCAGATTCCAAATATTTAATTTCGCAGTGAAAAACAGGCAAACCATCTGTCAGGTCTTTTCCAAGTGAAATTATGCTATGTACGTGTCATGAATATATTCCCTTTCCAAAAAAGGAGAAAAGTAATCAGCAGCGCGAGGTATAAATTCATCTAGATTATGTAAATAACAAAGACAGTTATATATGTTTCTCAGTAGACAGCATGGTAACAGATGTGCCATTTTTCCACATTTCCCATCCGTGCATAGTGTGACAATTGCTCCTCCATCCTCCAACCAAGTATGATATCAAAACAAGGTCATTCCAGATTTGCCCTTTATTATATTCCATAAAATCTGAACTATTTTTGGTAACAATCTTTGAGTGAGCTAAAACCTTCCATAGCTTACTACCAAGAATAAAGATATAAAGAAAACAATAACGAGAAATCATTTTTAATTATCCACAAAAATATAAAAACATCATGCTACCCGAATTGCTGTTATGCTCCCTGGTGAGCCGGTAAAAATATGAACAAATATCACTTTTGAATAATAAAGCTGAAAATTCATAATTGCTTATTACTACTAACTTATAGGAATACAGACTAACGTCTTTTTTTTTTCTTTTTTTTTTTAATCGCATTGCTTAGACAGCTCTCTGTGAACACGCCTTTTTATCTGTTGATAATCAAATCGACTTTATTTCAGCCTCATAAATAGCGACAACAAGTTTCCTAAAAATTTGTCAAATGAATAGGCAATCCCGTGATTGGTGTTAAAGCTGGAGTAACACAAAATAAATTGCAATGATGATGATTACAAAGAGGCTGCTGGGCATAACGATGCTATTTAATGAAGATGAAGTGCGACAATGCTTCTCAAGGAAACCACGAGAGGTGGGATACAGTATACCTTCTTGCTCAGTTATATGGAAATGATAAGGGAATTAAAACAGTGATATATATATACATACATATATATATATATATATATATATATATGAAGAGAGAGAGAGAGAGAGAGAGAGAGAGAGAGAGAGAGAGAGAGGGAGATTTTTAGATTAATTTTCATTGAACAAGAAATTAAAATCCTTTTTATGAAAAACATATATAATAAAATTCTGATTAAAGACAAATAAGAAAACGTTCTCTTATTTCATATGGAGCACAGAAAAATCAAGAAATATTTCTCTTCCTTACTAAACCATTTAGTGTTATACCTAAAAACGTTCTTTTAGTGATCAATGATCAGTGCATATATTTAGTTAAGTGCTAGAACACGCAAAGAGACTTTAGTCCTTTTTATGTTGTTTATAGTCTTTAATCATACTCTTCCTTTCTGAATGATTCTCTTGAATTTTTTTTCTTTGCATTCTATTTCAAGTGCAAACATATTGAGATACCTTTTTCGTTCTAGTTTTCATTATTAGTTAAAAGCTTATTAATCTTTAGAGATGCAATAATTTTTTTCCCTACATTTGATTTGATTGTTAAACCACCGTTTTGATAAAGACAACCACCATATTCTGATATAGAATACTTTTAATGGTAAAACGAAATCAGACCTGTTGATCAAACTTCTCTAAGAATACATCTGATGTGGTAAAAACATTAGCATCCCCAAAAAACATATCCAACATAGTCAAACCTCAAATTTCTATTGAAATATCAGTATGAAATAAAATTATAAGAAATAAAGCGTTATGTATCTTGATGATTATGATTCAGCGTATCATCTCTTATACTAAATAAATTTACATATAATCGACGGGATAAAAGTAATATAAACAATAATTATATGTACTGTACATTTCCCGGTAATGATAATAGCCAGGCTGTTTTGTTTAAGCAAACTTATAATTTCATGTGCTGGAAAATTAAGTGTTTTATGTCTACTTCATCGTAAAACCTTATCTGATTATGATATGTATAATATAGGTGAATATGGAGTAAGATTTGAAATAATTAAGCTTTCAAAGGTAGTAATAATATTGAATAGTCTTAAATTTTATTCGATATTCAATTTTCCTATTCCTGGAAAAATTAGCTAAGCAACGAAATTGCAACAAAATCATGTATTATATTTACTTGTGCACAACTATCTATACATTTATCTATCTATCTATGTATCAATCAATCAATCATATATATATATATATATATATATACCAAGGTGTCTTATATTATATGGTAATCCATGCACCTTTGTGGAATTTGTACCAAAAGTGTGTCACACGATCGTACATAGTAACGACATTTCATTTTGTGTATATATTATGCATGTATCTTCGCTCTCCCCTTGCACTGATAAGAACCTGAAATAACATGTCTGTTTTCTCACAGTTAACTGTTAACGGGTGAGTTTGCAGGTTGAACATGAAATTGCCTGTTATGTCTTTTGTTCCCTTTTTGCCTGGAGTTTATGTATATAAAAATGGATGTTCTGTAATAAACACCAATGTGACGAGCTGACAAAAGGTTGTGACTCAAAGGCAGGATGAAAGCAACTGAGTAACTTTATTACAGAACATAGAAACTGAGTAACTTTATTACAGAACATCCGGTTTTATATACATAAACTCCAGGCAAAAAGGGCACAAAAGACATAACAGGCAATTTTATGTTCAACCAACCAGCTCACCGGTTAACAGTTAACGGTGAGAAAAACAGACATGTTATTTCAGGTTCTTATCAGTGTGAGGGGAGAGCGAAGATACAAGCATAATATATACACAAAATTAAATGTTGTTACTATGTACGATCATGTGACACACGGTTGGTACATGTTACTCCTGTTTTGGCCTTCGTAATGGTGGGGCCACTTTTCAACGTCTCATGGATGGCATCTTAGGAGACCTCCTCTTCTGTGTATGTTATTTGGACGACATACCTGTGTTCTCTTCCTCAAAAGAGGAACACCTCCGTCACCTGGGCATCGTGCTCGACCGCCTGCAACAAAACGGCCTTGTAGTCCGGTGCAACAAGTGTACCTGTGGCGCCAACGAAATGTCATTCTTAGGGCACCACATCACTCCTGAAGGGTCTATCCCCTCCCTGAGAAGGTAGCACGCGTTCAGAACTTCCTCACGCCCTCGACCGTCAAAGCTCTGCAGGCATTCTTGGGCATGATGTGAAGAGCGAGGTTGGAGGGGGCGGGTTGAAGAGGTGTTGACAAGTACGAGTCTGCGTTAACCAATCGTCGGTGGGTTACATTGACCAGAGAGGAAATCTGCGCCGAGGATTAGCAATGTGTCGTCAGCAATGAAAAACTTCCAATTAAATTTACCGTTTCCAAACTATAATGTGAGGTTCTCGTAACCGTAGGTGGGTATCGCAGATCCGTTGGCAGCTACCAGGCGGACGTCGGCAGACATAGACAGACTATGTCGTGTCCTGAAGAGTTCCCTTGGCAAAAGAGAACGACAAGCACCCGTGTCTACCAAAAATCGCACACCAGTTCCTGCATCATGTAAAAAGAAAAGATTCGAAACACAGGAGGTCACCGCCAAGAGTGATGGCCTACTTACACGTTTTTGGGCCACTGAGAATCTTTGGCACATTTCTTCGCGGCTGCCCGGAATCTGTAGTGGTAGTAGCAAAATTGCAGCCAGTGGGGCGTAGTAAGTGGCTGTAGAAGTCGTTGGTTGGGGCGCGAGCGAGTGCTGGGTGATGGGTAGCTTTGTCGCCACTCCGGCTCGTCACGTGGTAGGCGTGTATGTCCTACGGCATTCACGTCATCTTTGGTTGACGTTGAATAGGCATCCTCTTTGTCAGGAGTGGAGGCGTTGATGGAGGTCTTGAAGGTCGTAAAGTGGCTGTCCATAAGGGCATCGGCTTTGGTCATCAAGTCTTTTATTGTTAAACTATTAACATCGGGTATGGCAGCACGTACAGGTTCGGGTAAATGGCATATCCAAAGGGCACAAAGTAAGTTCACCTCACGAGGAGAGCCGTCTGCGGAATGTTGCAGGCGAGCGATACTGGTCATTTCCCTGAGGGCGAGCGAAGCCCTTTGTTCCCACAACAGTTGTTGAGAGAGCTGAAAAAGCTTTGCTATACGGGCAGCTGGCGACGGCGAGTACTGCTGCAGAAGGTATGTTTTGAGGGTGTCAAACGCTATTGGGGTGTCTCCTTGTTCACAAAGCCCGAGGGATATTTCCGGGAAGGTGTCCTCGGTTATCGCCGCGAGAACATAATCTGCTTTGGTGGTTGAGCGATTCACGCCCTTGATGCGGAACTGGACTTCTGCACGCTGAAACCAAGCAAACGCCTCCTCCACTGGCGAACTACGAAAGTTTCAATTGGGCAGCGCCAACTTCCGTGGAGTCCGCCATAGTGCGAATGACATAGGGGCGGGGGGGGGGGGGGGGGGGGTGAAAGGGCGGGAGGAGCGAGTCGACCTAGAGGGTCGCCACTGTGATGAGCCGAGAGAAGGTTGCGACTCAGAGGCAGGATGAAAGCAACTGAGTAACTTTATTACAGAACAGAAGATCCGTTTTCATACACAAACTTCATGTAAAAAGAGCTCAAAAGACATAACAGGTAATTTCATATTCAACAGACAAGCTCACCGGTTAACAGTTAACAGTGGGAAAAATAGACACGCTATTTCAGGTTCTTAACAGTGCGAAGGGAGAGCGAAGATACAAGCATAACATATACACAAAATGAAATGTCGTTACTATGTACGAACGTGTGACACATGGTTGGTACAAATTAATCTCATGATTTTAAAATAAAAGAAATAAACAGAATAGTAATATCTCTCTCTCTCTCTCTCTCTCTCTCTCTCTCTCTCTCTCTCTATTATAAGATATAATGAATTGTTATATTCTAAACATGGCTTCGTATCTAATTAAACTCGTCTTGCCATTATGAAACATAATCTGTGATCTAGAAGGTTACAAATCTTGATTCGTCTTCTCAATATTGTGTTCATTTTAGTTATTTATACCGTATAAGAGACTATAAGTTCTTTTATTAGTCTTTCCTCCATAAAGGAGAGGCAGTATAATCAACTATACCATACAAACCTTAATTATTCTTCTTGGGGAAGCTCAACCCTCCAGAAGTGAATAACGCGTGTGGCACTACGTCTCTTAAGAGTGCTTGACAATGCACTTTTAGTCCTACAGGCAAACAATGAATAGACACGTGAACTTTAAGAAAACACATGCGTGCACACTAAGAATTTTCTTATATAGGTATATATATATATATATATATATGTGTGTGTGTGTGTGTGTGTGTGTGATTCTGTATACAGTATATATATATATATATATATATGTATATATATATATATATATATACATATATATATATATATATATACATACATAATGCACACACACACACACACACATATATATATATATAGATATATATATATATATATATATGTATGTATATATACACTTATGTAGATATATATATATATATATATATGTATGTATGTATGTATGTATGTATGTATGTATGTGTGTGAATGTGTGTGTATGTGTGTGTGTGTAAAATGTATGGAGTGATATGAATTGCAGATGGTTTCTATACGGTGTTATACGGTAGTGATTTAAGAAATAACTTTGCTGATAGAAATAATGAAACATCTGAACCGTTACCAAACGTAATAGTAAGAGAAGTAAAGAAAGCATTAAGATGCACGATAAGAAGTTAAGCAGTAGGAGAAGATGGCCTAATAAATGATATGATAATAGACCGAGAAGATTCCATGGTAATAAAACGGGCTGAACTTTACACAAAATGTCTGCAAGAATATTTCATGCTTACAGCTTGAAACAACTTTATTATTATACTAATTCTCTAAATGGGAGACAAAAAACTCCTGAAAAATTACCACCAAATAGATTTCCTGTCATTAATGTATAATATATTTACAAAAATCATCTTTATTCATCCAAGAGAACAAGCAGGATTTAGAATTGGTTATTTAACAACTGACCATATCCATATAATTAACCAGCAAATGGAAAAGTCAAGATATTATAACAAGCCAATATGTATGGCCATTATACACTATGAGAAAGCTTTAGATTTTGTCAAAACTTCAACAGTAATGAAATCCCTTCAAGGACAAAGAATAAAGGAACATTATCTTAAAACAATTTAAAATGTCTATACTGGTAGTACAACAATCCTGAAACTACAAAACATTAGTAAGAATGTTCCAATTGACTAAGGAATTAAACAGGGAGACCCCCATCTTTCTTAAATTATTTACAGCGTGCCTAGAAGAAGTTTTTAAGAATTTGAATTCGGAAAACGCAGGAATTAACAATGATGAGTACTATCTTAACAAATTAAGATTTGCAGCTATAGTATATATATATACTGTATATATATGTATGTATATATGTATATATATATATATATATATATATGTATGTATATATATATGAATTATATGTATATGTATATATATGTATATATATATATATATATATATGTATATATATATATATATATATATACAGTATATATATATATATATATATGTATATGTATATATATATATATATATAAGGTATATATATGTACACACACACACACACACATATATATATATATATATATTTATACACACACACACACACACACATATATATATATATATATATATCTATATATATATATATATATATATATATAAATAGAAGATTCTAAAAGAGAAAGTTGAAATGTAGGATTGAGAATTGATATGAGTATAACCAGGATAATGTTCAATAAACCTACAGAGCCAACTAAAATAAGTTATGAAGGTAATTCTAGAGATTGTTAATGAATGTACATAGATAAGAAAGACAGTAATTGCTTCCCAAGGACATAAGACCGAAGTCAAAATTAGGATATGCCTCAGTTGTAGAGATTGTGGTAAAAAGATGAAATTTGAAATAGTAAAACTGCACTTTCTCTGAAAAGAAAAGTATGTAATCGAATGGACATACTGGTATTAAATTATGCATCAGTATCTGGAAAGCTTACAGAAGCCTTAGATCATAAGCAAGTTAAAACTCAAAGAGCTCTGGAAAGAATGATGATGGGATTAACACAAAGAAGTACAAGAAGAGCAACTTGGATATGAAAGCAAACTTAAGTAGAGATGATCTAAAAATATGTAAGAAAATGAAATGGACTAGGGCTATACATACAATATAAGGAGAATCACCTATGATAAACTGCTATTAAGAATAACAGAATGGATCCCTAGATATTGCAAAAGAAGTAAGAGAAGGAAGAGAAGACGATGAGAGGAATAAGCCTAACAATTCGGCGTATGCGTAGGCATAGGGAAGTTAACCGTAACCAGAGAGAAGGATCCAATATATTACAGTCTGTGTGTGCGCGTGTGCTTGTATGTTTATCTGTGTTTAAATAAGTGTAAATGCAATAACGATGCACCCTCTAAATCAACCATCCCTCATTAACTTCATGTAACAAGACTAAAATATTTATTTAGTAACCGTTAGACAATGGTCCTATATATTTTTTTCATACCAGTTTCCTCATTATCGTCTCCTTTATACAGCGACAGGTCATTTTACTCTCAGGAATTTTATCTATATTCAATCACCAATGAAGTGCCCCTCGGCTCCCTCCCCTTCCCCCTCCCCTTTTTGATCACGCCTCTTCTGCTTATCTCCACAGGCCGGAATTCTATATGCCTGTTTGCCATGCTGTATCATGGTAGTTTTTTATGTTCATGTCATTAGGTTTTGTTGTTGTTTCTATACAGCATTAGGAATATATCTGCCTTGGATGTCACTTGATAGTATTATCCTTGCTCAGTAATTTAAAACAAAATTAAGAAATCTGTTCTTTATTATAGGACGCTTCGTTATTCTACCTTTCTTTTGTAAATTTACTAGGCTAAATACAATATCAGTGTGTTTATCTTATAATTATATCTTTATTTTTAAAGGATTTCTACGTAATATTTTCCTTTTTAGCACATATTCTCCTTTCAGCTATTTCTATGCATATTACCTATCTTCCAATAATCATATCATTCTGTTTTAACTACTTTCTGGTTTCCCAAAGACTACACTCATTAGATCCATTTAGGCTAGACAACAATTTTCATTTGTTTTAAGGAATATTGATACGATAATTTTTTTTTTCTGTATCTTACAGTAACAAAAAAAAATACTCTTTAGATGTGTTATGTGACACGTGGAATGGTATCTATTACACCCGGATCTTCCTCCTTTTGGTTTTCTTTATTTTTACATAAAAAAATCCAATTCTTACATATTAACCTATTTCTACTATCAAAGTATCCCATTCTTTCTCTTAACTACTTCTCGTCATATTTATCCCTTTATACCCAGGTCCAATGACAATCGTTTTGCTAATTGTAAAACAGTTTTACCCATCCCAGTCTTCAGATATTTTTTACATCACACTAAAACGAAAATTCTATATGTAAACGGCAACACAATTTTCTATTCCGATCCAGACATTTTCTAAGATCAGCCCCCACTTCCTTTTGGAAGCCTCATTACAAAGTGAAGGCAGGAGAAAGGATAGACAATAAAAGGCTACTGTATTCTGTATAATATTTGATAATATACTTTATACTAAATAAACACACTCGAATTCTATAACCATCACTACATGAAGTAAAACTGTAATGATCAGACGCATATTTACTACATGACTTCTCCAGCAAGAAATACGTAAAACGAACTAAGTGAAAGAAAGTAAATATATGGAAACATTTCAGTTACAGGAGTTAAATTGGGTAATTCATAGCACATCAGGAAAAGAAAATTTTCCTGATGATATCACAGGAACAGACCACAAATATAGGAGTTTTCAAGACATGTATAAGACTCACAAAATGTTCTGAGCCAAACTATCACGGTAATGGGGAAGTACAAAAATTTACTTGAATTAAATTCTAAGAATAATAAGCATGTATTGTGTAACTTGCAAAAAAAATATCGATTATACGATGAATAATTATGTTGTAAATATATGCACACACACACACACACACACACACACACATATATATATATATATATATATATACATATATATATAGAGGAAAACATAGAGATCAAAGGACCAAACAAGAAAGGAGCATTGTGATATTTGAAATGATACTCAGAATCACAACGTGAAAAGAAAAGAAAAAAAAAAGAGCTTCTTTTCATGCAAAATACAAGTCGAACATTCTCAACCCATATGGCGTACCTTACATCTTTATAATACTCTTTCGATATCAAGAACGCAAATATAAATGTATTTACAATATCGGTGACCGTACTTATAGTAGAAAAAAAAATATTTCATTTAGGATCATAGTCAGCATGCATAAAAAAATGTCTTTAGATGGTTACACTTTAAATATTTTTCACTATTGTTTCCGGAATGTTGCTCTTACTTAGATCCTAATTCTGTAAATATGTGAATGATATAGTTAAATACTTTATGTGCTAAATGAGTCATTAACCTCTCGTAAAAGTAAATACTTGAAATGAAAATAGCATTATTACCTGAAAGAATTAATCTATCACGCACAAAATACATTGTAGCTATATGAATCCTAATGATAAGGATTATGATAACGGTGCTGTGAAAAATTTTATTTTCAAAACCTTCTGAAAATTATGAATGATTAATCTAATTACTAATAAAAAGATTAAATGACTTAAATAGCAAACTCTCTCTCTCTCTCTCTCCTCTCTCTCTCTCTCTCTCTCTCTTTCAGAATAAATATATATATATATATATATATAGATATATATATATATATATATATACATATATATATGTTTATATATATACATATGAATATATATATATTTATATATATAAATATATATACATATATATATATATATATATATACATATAAATATATATATGTATGTATATATATATATACATATATATATATATATATATATATGTATATATATATATAAATATATATATGTATGTATATATATACATATATATATATATATATATATATGTATGTATGTATATGTGTGTATTCATG
>NC_090730.1:73932205-73934705 GCF_036898095.1 Palaemon carinicauda | reverse complement strand
ACAATGGACTTTTTTTTTTCCTGAATTATATGACGACCCCAATTTTGGGGGATGAAATTTAGGACTTGAAGATCCTTTTCTACGCGGAAATATACAGTATGTTTACTGTAAAGGCTCATGGGTTCTCAGCATAATACAAAAACAGAGGTTTCAGTTTTTTATTCACAAGAATAATGCAGGAAAGCCTGATCCGGAGGATAGGGAATATTTCTATTAGAGGGTATAACACCAAACATTAGTTATAGGGTTAATTTTCCTTCTTTTGTTTTTTAACCTCTATTATATGTATAATCGTCATCGTCGTCCGCTTGACTAGTCAACAGCAGAACAAAGGCCTCAGACATGTCCTTTCACTTGCATCTGTTAATGGCACTTCTATGTCGTTTTCTACACGCACATTTCTTTAGCTAGTCAATTCATCGTCTTCTTGCTCTTCCCCTTCTTCTATTACAATCCCTAGGGAAAAATTATGGTATTCCTAATATCAATATATTATCTATCATTCTCATTATATGTCCTGCCCATATTCATTACTTTTCTTACATGTTGTTAGAATATCCTCCATGTTAGCCTTTCTCTGTCTCTTGTTGTGATTCCCATCATTATTCTTTCCATACCTCTTTGAGTTGTAATTAGCGTATGTTTAAAGGCTTAAGTAAGGCTCCAAGTTTCTGATGCATAACTTAATACTGGAACAACTAGCTGAATAAATGTTTTTTTTAGAGAAAATGACATTTTCTTTTTGATAATCTAAATTTGTTTACCAAAAGCTCTACAGTACATCCCATGGTTATCCTTCTTTAAAATTTAATCTAATGTCCTGGGGAAGTATCTATACACACATACACACACACGCGCACAAACACACACACACACACACACATATATATATATATATATATATATCTATATATATATATATATATATATATCTATATATATATATATATATATATATATATCAATAAATCGGATTTAGTTGTTGGGTATTAGTATGAAATCCTTTGAGATCAATTTTTTTAGATAAATTTTATAGCATTTATGGATTATCTAGGTGTCAAAAGGTCCAACTTATTCAACTTATATTGCAGCTTACAAGTCTACAACCACAAACTTTCTTAGTTCTTCAATCCATCGTCTACTCTTTCTTCCTATGCTTCTTTTGCAATCTCTAGGGACCCTATCTTTTATTTTTAATTTAAATTTATTATCTGTCGTTCTCATTATATGTCTCGCCCATTATTATTATTATTATTATTATTATTATTATTATTATTATTATTATTAAAGAAAAGCAATATGCTATAATCCCTAGGGGTCTAACAGGGAAAAATAGACCAGTGACGAAAGTAAACAAGGAAATGAATAAACTACGAGAAGTAATAAACAATAAAAAAAAAAATATTTTAAAAACAGTAACATCATAAGAATAGAACTTCCATATACTGGATAAACTATAAAAAACTTGAAAGAAACAAAAGGAAAACAAATAAGACAGATCAGTGTGCCCAAGTGTACCCTCAAGCAAGAGAACTCTATCCAAGACAGTGAAAGTCCTTTGTACAGAGGCTATGGCATTACTTAAGACAAGAGAATAATGGTTTGATATTGAAGTGTCAATTTCTTTTTCCTACCTGTTTTTAGAATATTTACTTAACTTTTAGTCTTATAAAGTTGCTCTTTTTTTTCTCTCTTAGTAATATTCCCCTCATTATTCTTCCCACAGCTTTTTGATTTATAACTAGCTTATTCTTCAAAGGTTTTGATGCATTAGTTAAAACTGGTAGAACCATCTGATAATTTCTTTTTTTTTTTTTTTTTTGAGAAAAAGGTATTTCACATCTCATAATCTCATTTTGTTTTCCAAATAAATCCCCATCCCATAATTATACTTCTTTTAATTTCTGTGTTATGTCCTGGGGAATCACTTATTCTGTCCTAAGTACATATATTTATTAACAATCCTACAGGTTCGTCCACAACACAATTGTTGACTCTATATATTCATTATCGTAGTTTTACACATATTCATTTTCAATCCTATATATCTGCTTTCTCTATTCAAATCTTCTATCATATATTATAATTTCTCATTATTCATTAAACACAACAATCCAATCTGTAACTCTCAAGTTGTTAAGATGTTCCTAATAATATTAATTCCTAAATTTACCTAATATAAAGTCTTAAAAACGTTATCCAGCCATACTGCGAATAATTTAGGATAGATGGGGTCTCCCTGCCCAACTCCTTTTTTAATAACAGTTTTCTCACTATTATTATGATGTAGATTTAGGATTGCTGTACTTCCAGTTTATTATTATTATTATTATTATTTTTATTATTATTATTATTATTATTATTATTATTACTAGCCAAGCTACAACTCCAGTTGTAAAAGCATGAAGCTATAAGCCCAAGGGCTCCAATAGGGAAACATAGCTCAGTGAGGAAAGGAAATAGGAAAATAAATAAATGATGAGAACAAGTTAACAATAAA
>NC_090730.1:73919705-73927205 GCF_036898095.1 Palaemon carinicauda | reverse complement strand
GCGCGCAAACAGGAAGACATTCAAAGTTATATATCAAGGGTAAATAGTTTAAGACTATTTTGTAAACTTTCAAAATTTTGTGTAATAATGTTATGGAATGAGAATGTTTTTCTCCAGTCGCTTTTTCATAACTATGAATGGCATTTTGCATTTGCGATTTCTCCAAATACTAAAAAACATTTATTTCAGTTATGCAAGGATACATCCGGTCTCACTGTTTGCTATTCGGTGATGTGTCTATAACCTAAGCCCTGCAATTGTCAAGGTTCTTCTCTCTCTCTCTCTCTCTCTCTCTCTCTCTCTCTCTCCGGCGGTGTGTCTATATCCTAAACCCCATATACATATATATATATATATATATATACACATAGAGTATATACATATATATATATATATATACACACATATATATATATATATATATATACACATATATATATATATATATATATGTATATATATATATATATATATATACATATATAAATATATATATGAAACTTTGTCACTATTCTATGATATCAGATGGTCCCTTTGAAGCGGAAGTACGGGAGGAAGCTAAACCTAAGGAAGGAGGAACAGTTGCAGTAGAAGGCGATGAAGGAGGTGGGGGAGGTGGAGGAAGAGGTGGTAAGGAAAAGGAGGAGATAGGTGGAGGATTCACAGGAAGTTCAACGGATGTGAACAATTACGACTCCTCCTCCTCACTGGAGGGAAGAAGTTATTCGCATCTCATCCCAGCTGCTTTGGGGTTGGGCGCTGGTCTCGTTTTCATCGTGTTCATCCTTCTCTTCCTTATCGTGTTCCGCACGTGTCATCCGCATCGCACCAGGCAGACAGTGCCGTCCAGCACGGCAATCTCCATCAGTGATCAGACGAGAAGTGTCCTTAATTCGCCTGTGGTATCTGCCAAGCACTCAACAACCTGCAGTGAAAGGGAAATACAGGTGAGATGGAATACTAATCGTTCATCATCGCGTGATACACAAAGGTAAGAATCATCTACGGAATATGATTTCCAGGTAAGACTCAACTACCACGAAACGATCTCTAGGTACGACTCAACTACCAAAAACGATATTCACTGGTATTCAGTAAGGCTTAGTAAAAGAGAAACGATTTGATCCAAAGCTTTTTAGTAAATATCTGTTAGTATAAATTGTGACACAAGTTATTTCCTTATATTCTACTTATTAACAAGCAATATATCGGTTTCAGTCTTCTCCTTCGAGATTCATACCCCTCGATGGAAGATAATTTTCTAACTTCCGGTGTTATAACAATAGAAGTCTTTCTCTATACATCCACGGAAAGTTCAAATCTTATTTACTTGGAATACCAAATAAGACATTTAAAAAAAAAAAATAAAGATTTTCAGTGGGGTGATTTATATTATGTAATCAAGTCAAACAAATAATTTCGAGCTTTTGAACTGTAGATTTGGATATTACAGAGGTAGCTAACTCACCAAATCAGTCGGATATAAGGTGTACTACGGTGTACAAAATTGAAACAAAATTACTGTCTTATGTACTCCAAAACTAGTGGTTACAGAATGTGCTGCAGCAAACACTTGCAGAGCGTATGCCACCAACACTTATTTTAAACTTACTCTCATTGCGCAAATCCCAAGATTTTATTTCTCTATTACATGGTCCGCCCAATTTTCTTTTTTTTTCTTCTTTCTTTCTTTTTTCCAAGTGGCACAGTAGATATGTTGGGGTTCAATTGAATGCAATTTTGTTGTTCATACCAGATCAAAAATCAAAAGCTTAGAAATAATAATAATCTTAATCTTTATACACCATAAAGTACTACTCTGAGGAATTACACATCAGACATTAAAACCTTTCATCGCAGTGTAGAGTTCTCCTCTACGTAGCATCGCGGATCATGCCATGCGCAGTCTCTCTGCAACTTCCATAGCAGAAAGACGTCTGAGCTGGTAGCTCCTTAGTTATTTACGCTAGTGTCAGTGATTTACTCTAAGGGTTTTCATACCTTTTTTCGGAAGCCTAAGATTACATCAGTCTACGGACTTTCCTACCAAAATTTCACGTCATCACTCATGGATGGAGACGTAGATCCAGCTGTTCCCACTGTTAATCTCCCTGAAAGTGAGGATATCCACAACCCCGAGTATAGGGAACTTCTTCATGAAATGGAGAACACAAACCCTACCACTGACCAGCTCCAGGAACCAGAATCTGCTGATGAAGACATGGAATCTGAAGCCCTTTCTCACCCTTCTCCTCCTCCTCAAAGGAAACGTGGCGCCTCCTCATCCCCTCCACCTGGATACCAAGCTGCTAAGAAGCCCAATCAAACCTCCTTGGACAGCACAGACTTCGCACTTCAACTTGCTCCTCCTAGTTCTGATGATGAACAAGAAGAGGACACACCTATCACTTCCTCAAGGACCACCTCTCCCCGTTCTTATGACAGGGATTCTACTTCAAAGGATACACCAGAAGAGCCTGACGACAACCCTGAGTCCTTCATACATGTACAAAGGAATAAAGGTAAGAGACCTTCTGCACCTTCCCCTTCTACTACTGCACTCTTTAAGTTTAAAGCAGTCAGCACACCTCAACATAGTGCTTATGCTCAAGTCATGGGTATAGAGGACAGATACCCAAATATCAATATCACGGTTAAACCGAATTTGGATGGGGACATGGTCCTCTCTCCCCATGACAAGGCAGCAGAAGATATACTCAATTCAATTAAAACTCTTGTTAAATTAGACCCAGCCCAAAAACGTAGAATTTACATTGTCTGCGGTTATTCATACAAATATGACACTGACCGTTTACTTAAATATCCTGGTATTATTCATGCTGAAAGATGCACACCCAAGGAAGGTGGTGTATCAAACAAAGTTAAATGTACCTTTTTGGGCCCCCCCCCTAATCAAGTTAACTTAGGTATGTGGGGTAAATTTAGAGTAGAGGATTATAATCCTCCCCTCCTCCGTTGTCACAAGTGCCAGAAATACGGGCACCATAAGAATAACTGTCATGCTGCTCATTTTGTCTGTGGAATATGTTCAAGGAGGCATGATACTTCCATCTGCCTCACTAAATACAAGGCAGATGAACCCACTGAACCAAGATGCCCTCACTGTAAGCTGGCACATCACTCGTGGAACAAACGTTGCCCGGAAAGACTTAAGAGGGAATATGCGAGGAGGGGCCAACTCCCTCCCAACTCTACTGCATCTAACTCAACTCCTAACCAACCATCCCAAACCCAACAACATATTACACCTGCCAATCCTTTACCCAATCCTACACCCCAAACTTACCCCTCCTACTCTGCTGCCCTAATGACCTCTGTCACACCAACGACCAACCCTTCTACTATTACACAAACAACTCCTTCTTCACAGACTGTTTCCCCGTCTATAGCCTCTGCCCCTTCCTCCCAATCACAACCCCAAAGACCACCCAAATCACCAAGATCCTCCAGACCTACACCTTCCTCTAAACCTCAACAAAATCCTGTTACAAACCAACACCCTCCTACTCCCTCAGACGATACCTACATCCCCCTTCCCTCAACATCTCATGATTCCACCTCTCCTGCCACAAATACAACTTCCAACTTTCATTATCCACACCTCCCACAACATAACACTTTATCTCCAGCTCCTCAATCTTCCTCCTCTGCTATCCTTAACCTCTTCCTTCAACCTGCTCTCCTAGAACCTGCTATTATTACTCTCATCCAAAAATTCTTCCCCAACCTAGTTGTAGATGATACATTTAAGTCTGCTCTTAGGCTCGTTATTGAGATGCTTACTCATGCTCTCACAACTTAGAATTCTCAGACTCCGACAGTGATGTGAGTTTACCCTCCTCTCCTCAACCACAGGTGAATAACTATATCAATGTGTTACAATGGAACATTTTAGGAATTAGGTTAAAGTACGCTATTCTGCAGTCTCAGGTAGCCGTACAGAGGCCGGACGTCATCCTCTTGCAGGAAACATTACTAAGGGAACACACCTCCTTTAAATTTGCAAATTACAAGATATACAGAACCCACCACACTGACACTAGTCGTGGCTTACTAACATTAATAAAAAACACAATTCCTTCCCAAAGAATTACAGATATTGACTGCCACGAAGCAGAGACTCTTAGTGTACAAATTACCCTTTTAAACACTACACTGACAATACACAATATCTACAAAAGCCCTGCAAGAGACATTGATGCTACCCCACTCTTTGCGGATGCTGAGACTCAGAGTACTGTTTTCTCAGGTGACTTTAATGGACATCACCCCTTCCTCAAGTCTACCTCCCCTACCAATGTTACTGGTGAGCATCTCTATTCTTTACTTGAGGATTTTCCAGGTGTGAAACTCCTCAATGATGTTGACATGCCTACCCATATTGCTGGGGGAAGACTGGATCTTACGTTTGTCTCGCAAGACATATGCAACAACTCCTCCTGGGACCTGCATCCTGTCCTTACTAGTGATCATTTTGGCACTCGTTTCTCTCTTCAGTTGGATAAATTACCTGACCCACCTCCTCCTCCTAGGAGATGGAATCCGGATTTCGCCAAATGGGATCTCTTTGAGCAGCACATGACTTCATGGGCTGATAGATACTCTGCTGCACCTCTGGAAGACGCTGATAACCTTCTTCTAACATTCAGTGAACAGTTAACTGAGGCGGCCGCATCCTCTATGCCAATGAAAAAACCCTTTACTAAAAACTATAAAGACTCTTGGTATTACAACCCCAGGATTAAGGCAATGAATAAGCGTCTCAATCGTATCAGAAAACTTTTTCGCAGGTACAATACTGATTCCCTATATCAAAACCTTGTTGCGGTAACACATCATTCTGCACAGGTTGCTACAGAGGTTAAAAATGAAAAATGGTATGACTGGTGTGCCGAGATTAATGCCACTACTCCTTTGAAAAAGATTTGGGGCTGGTTCAACAAAGTCTCTGGTAAAAGATCAACCATAAAGGTGTCTCACCCAGATCCTCCAGCTCAGGCGCTACGACTGGCACAAGAGTTTGCCAACCGCTCTAAGTCTGATAACCTCTCTCCTGAGGCCAGACATAGACAAAGGGTCCTTTACCCTATTAGGTTGAACATGATCACTGCAGCTTGCAACATATCAGATGATACTGATGCACTGTACACCATGGATGAACTTAATGTTGCCCTTTCTAAAACAAAAGATACAGCCCCTGGTACAGATCTTATAACGTATAGTATGCTTACACACATGGGAGACCCTGCAAAGGAGATATACCTTCAACTCATAAACAAAACTCATGTTGAAAGGGTTAGACCTCGGCTCTGGAGGCAGCAGGACACTCAACCTGTTCCCAAACCTAAAGAGGAAAACGCTTATAGGCCTATAGCTCTTATCACTTGTACGGAGAAGGTTGCAGAACGTATGGTCCTTAATCGACTAAAATGGAAGATTGGCAAATTACACCACAGACTGTATGCATTCACTGATGGTGTTGGCACTCATGAATGCATCACAGACCTTATGGCCACCATTAATGAGTCACACTCGCTAGTAGTCTTCCTGGACCTTGAGAAGGCTTTTGAACTGGCCAGTTCGGCTGCTATTCTCTTCTCACTTGTTCGCAAGAGGGTTAGAGGTCACCTGCTGTCCTGGGTTCAAGAGTACACTCGGGGTCGTGAGGCAAGAGTCACTTTTCAAGGTGCTACCTCACCTTTCCTCCCCTTGGAGAATGGCACCCCACAAGGGGGTATTCTAAGCCCGTTCCTATTTAATGTTCTTGTTGAAAATTTGTTGCTTATAGAACTCCCTCAAGGAATAGAGATGTTCATATATGCAGATGATATCTGCATTGTATGTCCACACTCTGTTCGTACACATAATCAGTCTCAAAAAATGCAAAGAGCTCTCAATGCAATAGTCCATGAATGTAACGAACTAGGTTTGAAAATTAACCCCCTTAAAACTAAGGCTATGGCCATCAAGTATTTTGAGCCTCCTCCCCCTCTTTTTATTGGTAACAACCCCATAGAGTGGGTTCAAAATTTCATTTACTTGGGTGTCAATATTAATTATAAACTTCTCCCTCACACACAGGTTAAATTGCTTAGACAAAAAGTTATCTCTCGCTTTTCAGCAATGAAAAGAATTACCACTTTAAAAAAAGGAGTCTCTTCCCATTTATTGAGATTATTCTATGTGCAAGCTGTAAGATCACAGGTTGAATATGCCTCCCCTGTTCTCATTTCCCTTCCTTCACGGCTATTATCTTCACTAGAAGTTATACAAAATAATGCCATGAGACTAATTACTGGTGCCCCTATTTGGACAAGGCTTATCCTTCTCAGGCAGGAAACCAACCTGTTACCACTTGCAGATAGAATAAAAATGCGTGTTTGCTGTATAATTATTAAAACAATAAAAGTTAATAGAAATTCCCCTCTGAAAACTAAAATTAACAGATTCATAAATTTGCATGAAGACCTAGAACCCCCTGATCATTATATTGGTAAACTTATTCAAACTATTAGAGATGTCAACATTCAGTTAGTCATACTTGATGTAAAGCATGATAAATTTCATCCAGAATATGTCCCTCCAGCCCCTTGGAGCCCTAATCCAATTGATGTTAATTATACTGTTCTTCCAGCATTCAAATCTTTATGTACTCCTCAACAGCTTAAGAGTGCAGCTCTGGCCTCCATTGCCGATACCAGTGCTGCTAATGTTTACTTCACAGATGGGTCTGTAGACATGAATCTACCGGCTGCTGGCTCCGCTGTCTTCTCCAATACCTTTACCAGTGCTTGGAGGCTTTCTGACCATGCTTCTATCTTACAGGCAGAACTCTATGCCATTGCAAAGGCCTTGGAGAATTCCCTTTATAAGTATGGTCATACTACTATCCACACCGACTCAAAAGGTGCTATACAAAGTATCCTAAAACGTAACTTTAAAGAGAATATTCATTTAATCAGCACCATAAAGACTATGGCTACAGCCCATGCTCAAAGGAACAGAAAAGTTACCCTCAATTGGATACCTAGTCATGTAGGTATTCATGGAAATGATGAGGCTGACCGTCTTGCAAATAGTGCCCTTAGCTATCCCACTATAAGCAGAGCATGCAGACCCTCTCTTTCACACATCAAAAAGTTAATGTCCAATTATTGTCATCTTCAAAAGAAAAGTTTAATTAGGCAGTCTTTGCTTGATGGTTCCCGCTCTGCTAAGTGGTATACTGAGGTAACTAATATTATCCCCCATTCTATGCCTAAATCTCTTCGTAGACAACTAACAACTATTCTTTTCAGACTACGCCTTGGTTATCTTTGCAGTTGGCAGATCATTAGTATAGAAGATAGATTTTGTCCCTATTGTGATCTCCCCACTGGTACTGAACCATTAGAACACTACCTATTAACTTGTACTGAAACCTTCCCTCTTCGTCAATCCATAAACCTCCCTCCTCCTTACACTGCTGTACAAGTAACT
>NC_090730.1:73877205-73914705 GCF_036898095.1 Palaemon carinicauda | reverse complement strand
TTTTCCCCCCAAAAAAAAAAATCTCATAACTGGAAAATAATTTACATTATTATTACATTTTCAAACTTATATGCAATACAAATCCAACGGAAAAAAATATCGCCGACTCTTAATTTTCAATATTACTAATACGAGTAACTTTCTCTCCCATCCAACGAAAGTTCATATGGACAAGTATTGGTTGGCTGGGTTAAGATGAAAAAGAGATTAATCAGAAAGACCTTTAATTCGAACAAAAAGAAATTGTATAATTGGATTTGTTTTCACGAACTATCTGACAGGGCACAGGAAGATAAAGGTCCTTTGAAAATATATATACAATTCTCTGGTCAACTCTGAAAGAAGGATACCGGAAATTTTATTTTTTATTCAGTATTCACCTTTTTATTAATTATATCGCTATCATAGTATTTAAAAAAAAAATGAATACACTATAAGTATCAAGCTATTTATAGGATTATTTTATGTCTTCATGGAAATTAAGATGGAGTTAGGCTTTAAAGTAGTATGAAAAGTGACAATAAACAATCATTCTTAGGATCAGGTATAAAAATTTTAACTTTAATATATAAGACTCACAGAAATAAACTATAGATAACCAGCCAAAATTGAGGGTTGCCAAAGCAAAGTAGATGATTAATATATTGTTGTTTATGTAACAATAAAAAATCTCTTGGAAATCGGTGGTAAAATATAGAAGTAAAGTGAAATTTCTTGCAGAAAAAAAAATCATTTGAAAAGTTTCTAAACAAATATACTGAGACCATAAATATATCAGTGATGATAAAATATTGCATTGATAAAGTAATGAAAATATCAGAACCACTGAAGGAGAGGAGTGGTATGTTTTTGTGCAAGAAGCTTTGAAGGTGATGCTCTGGCGGGATGTTGCAAAAACCAACCCCAAAAGCTTAATCACTCATAATATACAAAATTCTCAACAATACAAACTTTCCCCTCATGTTTCCATCAGCTGGACTATTGAACAGAAGACACAGTAAAACAAATCATGACCTTACAACTATATTTCTTACAAGCTAAAACCCTTGGTACGATAATCAACAGCATTCAAAAAACCTTTAACGATAATTCTTAAAACTAGAATGATAACGAACTACATCCAAATAAACCACCAAACTTATCGTTTAGAAAAAATACCCACTTTCCTAATAAAGCCGCAGAGAAAACACTAACATAACATAAAACACACACACACACACACACACACACACACACATATATATATATATATATATATATATATATATAATATATATATATATATATATATATATATATATATATATATATATATATATATATATATATATATATATATATATATATATATATATATATATATATATATATATATGTGTGTGTGTGTGTGTGTGTGTGTGTGTGTGTGTGTGTGGACACGGACACTAGTCAAAATAAGCCCAAGAGTATTTCGATTAACGGCACAGTGCCACAATATCATGTCAAACGATGACCTTTCCCAATCCAAGCAGCACTCAGTTGAGTGGTGTAGCAATATAGAGAAATCAGACTTTTGGCTAATACATCATCATCATCGCTCACAGAGAAAATTCCTTCAAACAGTCAGTCGTTATTGATGGTGTCCAAATTCTTGAGAGGAATCAGTTCCAAGTTCTAATATTAACAGGGTCAAATATCATTTATCTGCAAATAAGTAACACTCCAAATGGAGGAATTACGGTCTGTTGAAAATAAATAATAACTTCCAAGCTGGTCGAAATAAAAGATAAATGATAAATTTAACACTCGAAACACACAACTGCCTCTAGTTGCAGTCAATAATAATAAAACGAAAAAAACAAAAAAGCATTCACTCACGACATTCCTCTCTATCTTAAACCAGCTACCAAAAATATAAACTAACAATCGCAATTATAACAATCGTCTTTCTTGCTTCAACCAACCATTATATTGACTACATCTCTCTCTCTCTCTCTCTCTCTCTCTCTCTCTCTCTCTCTCAAACCACGATAAAAAATGATCCCCCTTCAATCCATACCAGACTAAGAAAGTTGAGAGCGGAAATGGCGTAGTCCTCCAGTAGTGGACTGAATGTTTGAAGAGATGAATAACCTGTTTAAAACGGTTTTCAGAATAGAAAAACTGTTTGCGTGTGTGATTGGATTGCTGTCAGATATGTGTTTATTTTGCATTTTTATTTATTTAACATATTTAAGAATAGAATGAAAGTATAAAGAACTTTCTTAACACCATTTACAGCTTAGTGTATCGTTACAGTATAACAATATTGAACCGTTTTATTCGAAATTAGCACATTAGGAAAATACAGACTAAAAAGCAACAACCCATAAAACTGAAATCAGGAATTATTGCATAATAATTAAGAAAATTTATACTATAATCGTTTCAATTATGTTGAACAGGACTTAAATAATTTATATATAATGATTATTGAAAATATCAAATGAGATAGTTTTCTTTTGATTCATATATATTTTTTTCAACACCTTGGAAATATTCGAATTACCAACATTTTCTTCTTTTAAGCTACTGACGGCCATGACTAATGTTACTTCATGTTGTATTCAAAATACACATTGCCTATCTTCTGAAATTCTTTTTGGTGTTGATAATAATAGTTCTTTTTTGAGAAAATCTCTGAGAAATTAAAACTCATCATAAACTCATTATTTGATTTAATCATTAGGGTCTAAACCTTTTTATTTACTCAAGCGCAATAATCAGTTCCTCGTAGACAAGGAGGACTGGTTTCCCAATGATTCTATGTATTCGTGAATCTGTATGTGTTCATGTCTGGTTGCGTGTTTGACTTCTTATTGCATTTTTTTTCTGAATGGTATGAATTACTCTTAAACCGAGTAACGCCTTTTTCCTTGGAACCACGTTTTTCTTCAAGAAGTTCCGGTGATGAATGACTGATTCGCATTATCAAAACCGACTTTCTTATATGATTCAATACAGTTTCTCTTAGCTGTTATATCATACTCAGCGTTAAATTTCAGATACACATGTAACCTCAACGAAATTTTTCTAACTTTCTTTTCACCGATTTTTTTTATGACTTAGGACTCATTACGTAATGCTATTTTCTCCCTATCATCCTGTCGATTGGCAGAGGGCCCAAATATCAGGTTTTCTTTGCCAAAAGTTTTGCGGGATATTGACCATCATGTCATGATAGCTCAAGGCATTTAATATCATATGGGCTATAATATATTTATCCCAAAGACAAATGTAATCCATCTGGATCTATTGATTCTCCTTCCTTTTCCCTCATAGTTATTTGCGTTGTATGTCATTCTATCACCAGAACTAATTTCGTTTAATTCCTATTCCTAATCTATCTACAACCTTTCAACTTCCTATGTAATTTGTGAAACTTGTAAAATATACTCATTTTAAATTCATGCTCTGCCATCAGAAAGTCAGCTCCTGTTATAAGACTTTCTTTAGTTACAATGACCATTTTTTCCATTGTCGTAAGAAATGTAAACCTATGTTTTCTAAAGTCTTCGTTCAACACACGCTGTTTTTATTCAATAACTCACCAGATCCTAAGACGTGCTTTTTCTTATGCAACTTGAACGAGAAAAGTTCTCTGACAAAAATAGATGGACAATTCTTATATTCCTTTTGGAACAAATAAAAACCAAATACTCACTTTCATGTTCTATGATCTTTACTGTAAGTATTTGATGGACTGAAACTCTCTCTCTCTCTCTCTCTCTCTCTCTCTCTCTCTCTCTCGAGCTCCATTCCACTGGCTTACTGAAGGAGTCTCTGCTTTACTCGATATAGCTGAGTGGAGCACAAATAAAGATTTAACTTATAAAAGGCAGACAGTTTCTCCTTATTTCTTAAAGAGTTTTACGAACATGAACTGCTATACTAGTTTTTTATGTAATTTTATAAATAAGAGGCAATTGAAGACATTTGTCTCCTACTTGATATTTGAACGTTCACTTTGCGTTTCTGTAAAAATTCTTCTCGGAAAAATATCGAAACGTTTAAAGGAAATAATAGTCTGCATTACTCTATGCAATAATAGCGTACCACAAAAACTTTAACTCAATTTCCTGAAGTTATATGGACTATAAAGAGGAAAGCAATACCATAATTATCTTGAACTCTCAAAAGAGATGAAGGAAAACGGGTATTAAAAGAGATTATATTAGATGGTTGAATTGACAATTTCTAAATTCAATAAACTCTCCTTTTCACATCTTTTTTTTTTTTTCAGGGCATATCAAAATACAGTCCACTGCCGATGTCCCCTTCAGTGTTGTCGAGGGTCATCGACCACTCGCAACCCTCAGTTTCCACCTTTTACCCATCGTACAGAGATGAGGAGACCTTTGTCAAAGAAAGTTTGCCACAACAGGAATCACTTGGATCTTTACCCAGTATAACGTTACACGCTCCGGTTTCTACGCCCGACCCGACACCAGCGATAAAACATGTAGGGTATAGTGAAGCGGGTAAGGAAATTACCCCTCCTTTTGAATACCAAAGTGACTGTGACGCTAAACAAGGGCTTCCTAAACAGACTGTTGAAGAAGAAGATGGATCGAGTGCTCCTTTACTGGCCAAAAGAGAGAGTTCGGTTTAACGGAAAGGGAGACCAAAACACGAAATTTATGACATTTTGTAATGCATTTTTTTTTCTTTGTTTGGCTGAGGTTGCATATTGCCAAATTTTTTTTGACAATCATTTTGATACGTAATTAAAGTACAAAGGGACTCTTTATAGGGTAGAAAGATTTTATACTGGTTGAAAAAATACTCTCAAATACGTGGAAAAAGTCAGTGATCTATTAATATCCTTCTAACTCCAGATTTTTTAAGTGAAAGTATACAGGTGTTACGAGTGAGATTAAATCAAAAGCAGTCATGGATTCTTCTGAAATATATATCAATTTTTAATGACTTTATGAAGTATAATTACAACAAAATATATGTTTTATTGTATAATAAATATTGTGCCTACATTTGAAATTTTTTTTTCCCATTTGAAAAGTAACAAAAGTTCTCTTTGGACGAGAAATTTAGGAAACTATCCATCACATAAAATAATTGGCATTGGACGGGAAAATATCTTTATTTACTTACAATTTGCCATCGTTAAATTTACCTGATAAAAGGTGAAATTGCTAACTACAAAGAGGTGAAGTTACTACAGTACTTTATTTATTATTATTATTATTTATTTTTTTTGTAGCAATGAAAGGATTCTTCATCCCACATCCTCTAGTTTTCTTAGAGAGTACATAGGCCAAGGGTAAACTAGTTATCTTTGTGAGGATACTGAATGAATCATTTGGCTTATAAAATGGCATAGTGAATTAGTTATTGGTGGTTCTTTTCAGGTGAATTATGCTGTATATTTTTCTGTTGTTCTTTCCTAAACTTACTCTTCGGAGCCTTTTAAGCATCGTTTGTTAAACGATAAACTAATCGTTATTAGATTTGGAATCCTCAATTATCTCTCTTTACAGCAGAAGAGGCTAAATATTACAGTTTATATTTATTTATGTCGGCGCAGGGGCTTCTTGAATCCTTGTCATGGCAGAAATACTTATCATTAAAGAAATTTCCTTATGGGTGTCTGTGATGCCATGACAGAAAGAGTTATATATTAAAAGGGATTTGTTGCTTTTTAAAAAAAATTAAATTTACTACTATGAGATTCAGGGCCACTGTAACACGTTTTTTTTCGCAATAATTTTTTATCTATGAATTTCATAAATATAACGCTTCTTCAGAATGCACATTATACCTACACATAAATTTTGACTATATTCTGCATTACGTAGGTTGAATAAATTTGGTACTTATAATGTAAAAGTGACGTTTTTTGAAGACGGGCCAACTTACTCAGAGAAAAGGTTTCGAACGCACTCGTTACGTAACTTATGACGGCATTTCTTCCCTCTTTCTCGATCGATGATTGGCTATACGTAACGAAGGCTATACCTCTGCCAACAATGGCACAAAAGTTTAAATAAAAGCAAAGCAGTACACCTTTATGAACTCTGGAACCTCTCCTCTGATAATTGTCATAATGAACAAACCAACAAAATATGTTAATAAATACAAAAACACTTCGATTATTAGTCTAACTCCCAAAATAAGTTTCCTAAGAAATTACAGTCTACTTTATAGGTCACAATCAGATTGACAAGGTGTAGGGAATAGTTGGTAATTTTCAAAATCGTAGTAGAGAAGCTTGATTTGATAACTGCTATATCCAATGTCAAGCAATTTTTATTTATTGTCTATCTACTTACCTATTTACTCTAAAAAAAAAAAAATTGCTGGTACCGTATTTTGGCTTTAAACCTTCACCAATAATTATCGTCAGAATGATGACTTCATGAGGCTCTACCCACTTTGGCCTCGTTATAATTCAGGATAACACTGAAGGCTATCATGGGCATCGTTGGATCAGAAAATATAATTTCTGGCTATAAAAAACTAATTTCTCGAGTAGTTGTAAGAAGTGCTAAATGATCCTCAAGGAGCCCAACAGTTGGCCTAAACATTTAATTCATGTATACTACTGTTGCGGCAGTAGTATTACTACGATAGCACAGATACCCCACCCACATTTAAGTATCGTTCCGCCATTCATAAAGTCTTTGTAATGTTTTTTCACTGTGCAATAAGCCATGGCCTCCTCAGAAATTAAGTTTAACATTAGATGAAAGGTTATTTCATTAAGCTGACAAATTATGGCAACTGGGTATGTTATTGCCGATGTTGAAGCTGAAGATAAAGTATGGTATCATTCCTTCATTGCATTATCATCTTTACTACTATTTGTTTGGCTACATGTAGTAATTATTTTAAAGGATAAATGAATTATGTTCACTTTACTTCTATAAATTACCATTAGATGTACAAATAAAACTCCTAAAACTATTCATGATTTATTTACAAAATGCAGTCATGCCCAAAACATAGCCAACACGGTCGTACGGCCTAAGAAGAAGAAAAAAATTTATATCGGATGATCCGTTGGTCTGATGGAGAGTTTAGCACAAAATTCTTATTTTAACAAAAATAGTTATATAAAGACTGTTTACATACAATCTCTCTCTTTCTCTCTCTCTTGGTGGCATAGTGAATAGTTAATGGAAATGTTCAAAAGCCTGAATGACATTACAAGTATTATAATCATGTTACGCTATATACAAATCAGACCATAAACATTGGATTTGAACTAGAAACTGAATAATTACCTATTCAGGCTATAGTAAATATGGCCACGGGCTTTCTCTTGACTGTATAAAGTTGCAAGTCGTAAGACAAATGCAGTTTTGCAACCACAGGGGCAATTCCAAATCCTGTTAGCCATTTTTGACTGTTACGGGTTTCAGAGCCGATGGAACAAGGTGAATGGGTGTCTGGTGGATGGGCGGGGCAAAATTTTGTCAAAACGTGTTTACAGTGCTTACGTAATGAATGATTTCGACTCTTGGATCGTTATCACTGGCCATGGTGTCGGCTAGATCATTTTTACTCTCTTAAAATTAAAACTATCGGGTTTAGGTTATTGATAATGCTGACAAAATTTGTGTGTGGTTGTAAAATATACATATGTCAACTTTCAGCTACATCCGATGCTTTGATAAGGAGCAAATTCCAAAAAACCGTGTTACAGAGGCCCTGAATCTGATAGTAGGTTTAGTGATAAAATGTAATGTATATTATAACATATATATACTGTATATATACACACACACACACATATATATATATATATATATATATATATATATATATATATATATATATATATATATATATATATATATATACATATATATATATATATATATATATATATATATATATGTATATATATATATATATATATATATATATATATATATATATATATATATATATATATATATATATATATATATATATATATATATATATATATATATATATATATATATATATATATATATATATATATATATATATATATATATATATATATATATATATATATATATATATATATATATATATATATATATATATATATATATATATATATATATATAAATATATATATATATATATATATATATATATATGAATATATATACATATATGTGTGTGTATATATATTCATATATATATGAATATATATATATATATATATATATATATATATATATATATATATATATATATATATATATATATATATATATATATATATATATATATATATATATATATATATATATATATATATATATATATATATATATATATATATGAGAGAGAGGGAGGAAAGAAAATAGTAAAATAATGTATAGAATGAATACCGAGCAAGAGTATTGCCTTCGTTAATATTTTCCTGTTAATGGAGATGCCATGTAACTATCCTGTTGGAATATTTCATTTACTCCAACAATAATGTCCAAATGGTCGAAAAAAAGGAGTGTTTCTCCATACCACTTATATGAGGGGTTCACTTAACATATACAAATTCGTTGAAACATAGGTGACCTTATTTGTATAAGGTTTACGGAAAACCTGTTGGACCGTATGTGGAATCTGCATTAGTTTAGGACGCCGTAGACAATCAGGCTTCTCCTTGTTTTTGAATATTGAATGAAGAACAGTGAAAATTTGGTTATATGAACATTTGTGTGTTAATCTTAGATGCCCACCCACATTTAAAATTCGCAGAAAATTATTTGTTTTTTGCGGAACCATAAACGTTTTATTGATAAAAAAAAGGCTGGTATAGAATAAACATACTTCATTAATGTACAATTGAACCCATAAATTACTGGCACACCTCGCTCTGAGGAAGTGCTCCCAGTCACACGCTTTCTGTGCTATCAGTTCTTGCGTTTAGCCCAGAGCTCCACCTCTGCCTCCCCTCTTTACAGTAGTGTGACTTAGTGCATTTACTCAAAACGAGGTGTGCCAGGTGTACCAACCGTGTTTCACACAATTGTACATAATTCCTTTTGTATATATTATGCTTGTATCTTCGCTCATCCCTCGCACTAAAACGAACATGAAAATTCATGTCTGGTTTTTCCTCTGTAATATTGTCTGTCTTGTGAACTTGTTATGTCCTGTTGCCTTGAGGTTTTGTATATAAGGAGAATGTTCTACAATAATATAACTCAGTCGTTTCCAACCTGCCTTTGAGTTCAGAGCCTTACTCGGCGCCATCACATTGGTGACCCCGGAAGTTGACTCGCTCCCACTGCCTTCCACCTAAACCTCCCTCACCCCTCCATCGTTGGTACTATGACAGAGACGGACACTACAGCAGTTGGCGCCGCGGCCGCCCCATTGAAACTTTCACAGTTCGCCAGCAGAGAAGCGTTTGCTTGGTTTCAACGCGCTGAAGTTCACTTTCGTATCAGGGGCGTGACTCGCTCAACCACCAAAGCGGATTATGTTCTCGCGGCGATACCCGAGGACACCTTCCCAGATATATTCGACTGGCTTTGTGAACAAGGAGACACCCCAATAGCGTATGACGCCCTCAAAACATACCTTCTGCAGCAGTACTCGCCGTCGCCAGCCGCCCGTATAGCAAAGCTTTTTCAGCTCTCGCAACAACCGTTGGGGGACCAAAGGGCTTCGCTTGCCCTCAGGGAAATGACAAGTATCGCTCACCTTCAACCTGCCGTAGACGGCTCTCCTCGTGAGGTGAACCTACTCCGTGCCCTTTGGATACGCCGTTTACCTGAACCTGTACCCGCTGCCATACCCGATGTCGATAGTTTACCCATAAAGGACTTGATGACCAAAGCAGACGCCCTTATGGACAGCCACTTCAAGACCTCCATCAACGCCTCCACCCCTGACGACGAGGATGCCTATTCAACGTCAACCGAAGCTGACATGAATGCCGTAGGACATACACGCCTACCCCGTGACGTGCCGAAGCGGCGACAAAGCCGCCCACCACCCACCAATCGCTCGCGCCCCAACGAACGACTTCTACAGCCACTTACTACCTCCCATCCGCCGCAGTTTTGCTACTACCACTTCAGATTTGGGGTAACCGCGAAGAAATGTGCCAAAGATTGTCAGTGGCCAAAAAACGTGTAAGTAGGCCATCGCTTGTGGCGGTGGCCTCCCATGTTTCTAATCTTTTCTTTTTACAGGATGCAGGAACGGGCGTGCGATTTTTGGTAGACACGGGTGCTTGTCGTTCTCTTTTGCCAAGAAAACTCTTCAAAGCACAACGTAGTCTGTCTACATCTGCAGACGTCCGCTTGGTAGCTGCCAACGGATCTGCGATACCCACATACGGTTACGAGAACCTCACATTATCGTTCGGAAACGTTAAATTCAATTGGAAGTTTCTCTTTGCTGACATCACAATGCCAATCCTCGGTGCGGATTTCCTCTCTCATTTCCACCTTCTGGTCGATGTCGCCCACCGACGATTGGTCAACGCAGACTCGTACTTGTCGACACCTCTTCAACCCGCCCCCTCTAACCTTGCTCTCCACATCAGCGCACCCACGGATGCCTACACCCACCTCTTCACGTCGTACCGGGAAGTTTTCCGTCCAGAACTTCGCCAAACGCCCACGGTTCCTGCCAAGCATGGTATTTATCACCATATCAAGACGACGGGACCCCCAGTCTTCGCAAAATTCAGACGTCTGGCACCGGAACGAATGGCAGCCGCCAAACAGACGTTCGCCGAAATGGAGAAAATGGGCCTTTGCCAAAAGGCCTCCAGCCCATGGTCGTTACCCTTACACATCGTTCTGAAGAAAGACAGCTCCCTCCGTCCGTGCGGGGATTACAGGTGCCTGAACATGCAAACAGAACCGGATTACTACCCCCTCCCAAACATTGCTGATGTAGCCTCCTACCTGCACAAAGCGAAGGTTTTCTCTACGCTCGACCTCCTGAAGGGGTATTATCAGGTGCCTATGAACCCAGAAGACATCCCCAAGACTGCCATCACCACTCCGTTTGGCATATACACCTTCAATTACTCCTGTTTTGGCCTTCGTAATGCTGGGGCAACGTTTCAACGTCTCATGGATGGCATCTTAGGGGACCTCCCTTTCTGTGTATGTTATGTGGACGATATACTTGTGTTCTCCTCCTCAAAAGAGGAACACCTCCGTCACCTGCGCATCGTGCTCGACCGCCTGCAACAAAACGGCCTTGTAGTCCGGTACGACAAGTGTACCTTTGGCGCCAACGAAGTGTCGTTCTTAGGGCACCGTATCACTCCTGAAGGAGTCCATCCCCTCCCTGAGAAGGTAGCAGCGGTTCAGAATTTCCCCGCGCCCTCGACTGTCAAAGCTCTGCAGGAATTCTTGGGCATGATCAACTATTATCACCGTTTTCTGCCAGCTATTGCCGCCACTCTTGCTCCCCTCTACACCTCCCTCAAGGGCAAGCCAAAGGACCTGAAGTGGGGTCCCCTTCAAGAAGAAGCCTTCTGCAATGCAAAGAAGGCCCTATCAACTGCTGCGGCTCTCACTTTTCCTATCCCACACGCCCCTCTCCTTCTCTCCACCGATGCTAGCGACGTCGCTTATGGTGCAGTACTCGAGCAAGTGGTCAAAGGCTCGCCCCGCTCATTGGCCTTCTTCAGCAGAAAACTGTCCAAGGCAGAATCGGGCTATTCTACCTTCGATCAAGAAATGCTGGCGGTGCACTTGGCTGTCCGTCACTTTCGCCATTTCTTAGAAGGTACGCCCTTTGTCATTCGCACAGACCACATGCCTCTGGTGCACGCCTTCACTCGACAGTCTGACGCCTGGTCCGCCCGTCAACGCCGACATCTCTCCGCCGTGGCTGAATACAATTGCACCCTCCAATACGTCCCTGGGAAAATGAATCCCGTTGCCGATGCCCTGTCAAGAAACACGTTGGCTGCCGTTCAATTGGGATTGGATTACAACGCCCTGGCTGAAGCCCAACGACAGGATCCAGAGTATCAAGCTTGTAGGACATCCTGCACGTCCCTCCGTTGGGAAGATTTTCCCCTCGAAGACTCCAACACCACCCTCCTCTGTGACGTCAGTACTGGTAGACCGCGACCTTGGATTCCTGCTCCCATGCGCCGACAGGTGTTTGATTTCATCCACGCCTTTCACATCCCTCGTGCCGTTCTACTGCACAGCTGCTGAAGGCAAAGTTCATTTGGCACGGCATTTCTAAGGATGCTAAGGATTGGGTCCGCGCCTGTACTTCTTGCCAAACTTCCAAAGTACATCGACACATGGATTCAGGAGTGGGCACCTTTCTTCAACCTCAGCGTCGTTTCGCACACATTCACGTCGACGTTGTAGGCCCCCTACCCACATCACAAGGACATCGTTACCTGTTTACTGTCATCGACCGCTCCACTCGTTGGCCTGAAGCCATTCCCATGGAAACTGCAATGTCCGCCTCATGTACATCTGCCTTAAGCGGGGTTTACACGGGCGAGCAGCTCGTCGAGCCTGGCTCGACAACCCTGTGTTTGAATTGATGTTCGAGCGTGTAAACGGGCTATTTGGTTGTCGAGCGCGCTCGTCGAGCGGCTCGATGAAAGTCAGGCTCATCTTGACTTTTGTGGGCGGAGCTACATTGTTTGACGAGCGGTGTGAACGTGTGAACGGGTGTCGAGCATCGAACCTCAGTTGTTATTCAAACCTGCTAGAGGAAACATCATCAAAGAAATGCATAATTGCTGCCATTAATGAAAGTAAGAATGAGAAGGAAGTCGTACTTGATTTCATACATGCATATCGAGCTCATCCAGCTTTATGGAAAGTTAAATCAAAAGACTATTCCAATAAAGTAGCCAGAAACAAAGGAATAGCGGACACCCAGTCTTTCATGTGGAGTTATGGCCTTCCTCATAGTAATGAAAGGGCTGACACGATTCGGTAGACCAATGTACGTGTTTCATCCATACGCAAATAATTGCGCCAGTCATCAGGCTCTAATTTTAAAGCAACAAGCAAGTTGGTATATGAAAATTTCTCTCTTTTGTTCTTTTTTTTTTCCTTCTTAGTGCCACTGCTAAAGCAATGGCTATCAAATCGTCCTGGTCGAGAGACATGTTGACGTTGTTTTAGCACGAGGCACACTGAGGCTCGATGTACTGTCTGAAAGCTCTTCGAGCCGTTCTACAAGTAGGTTCGACAACCGGGCTCGACGAGCTGCTCGGCCGTGTAAACCCCGCTTTACTCTCTGGATGGATTTCAAGATTCGGTATCCCTGAGCATATTACTTTTGACAGGGGAATCACTTTCACCTCTCAATTGTGGACGTCATTAGCGAATCTCCTGGGCATCACCCTACATCAGACAACGGCCTACAACCCCGCTGCCAATGGAATGGTTGAACGTTTTCATCGCACCCTCAAAACAGCTTTGATGTCCCGCTGCAAGGATTGCAACTGGTTTACTCAGCTTCCCTGGGTCCTCCTTGGACTAAGGACCACTCCTAAAGATGCCCTCGACGTCTCGGCAGCTGAAATGGTGTATGGCGATCCGTTGGTCGTCCCTGCCGAATTTTTTCCTTCTACAACCTCCTCCGACGATCTCCAGTGCATACGTCACGTCGTGGGAAAATTTACTCCGTGCCGCCAGACTTACAAGCCCCCAGCGAAGCACCACATACCAACGGACTTGCACTCTGCAGCGCACGTCTTCCTGCGCAACGACACCAGCAAGCCACCACAAATGCCCCCTTACACGGGCCCATTCCTTGTGATCCGACGCAGTCCGAAAGCATTCCTCCTAAACATTCGGGGCAAAGAAGACTGAGTCTCCATTGATCGTCTAAAACCTGCTTATCTTCTGCCAGATGACCCGCCTACAGTTCGCCTCTCTAGATCAGGGCGCCCTATTTAACATGTACAGTATGTCATTTTTAGGGGGGAGCCATGTACCAACCGTGTTTCACACAATTGTACATAATTCCTTTTGTATATATTATGCTTGTATCTTCGCTCTTCCCTCGCACTAAAACGAACATGAAAATTCATTCTGGTTTTTCCTCTGTAATATTGTCTGTCTTGTGAACTTGTTATGTCCTGTTGCCTTGAGGTTTTGTATATAAGGAGAATGTTCTACAATAATATAACTCAGTCATTTCCAACCTGCCTTTGAGTTCAGAGCCTTACTCGGCGCCGTCACACAGGAATTCTGTGTCCAGCTCTATATACTAATTTTTCAAATATATTTTCCTATTTCTCACTTTTTGAAGCTTATTTCGAAAATGAGGAACAGGATTCCTCTGAAGGAAAGAACAAATTCTGCAAAGAGTCATATAGGTCACTGTAGTGTTAAGTGTCTAAAAGCGTCATTAGAATTTCAATATATCTATCCAAAAAGCAATATGGCAAGTTGTTTTACTCACAATTTATTTCATAATCTAACGATATGAATTTTATTTCAACTATATCTTAAGATATCCATAAATTCAAGGATGTAGAAATGACAATATTATTATCACAGCCGTTTGAATGGCCAGATAGTACAACATTGGATAATTCTCTCTAGTTACGGTTCACTTTCCTGTTGCCTACACATGCACCGAATAGTCTGCCATATTCTTTACAGATTCTCCTCTGTCCTCATACACCTGACAACACTGAGGTTACCAAACAATTCTTCTTCACCCAAGGGTTAACCACTGCAGTGGCTACTTTCCTCTCGGTAAGAGTAGAAGAGACTCTTTAGCTATGGTAAGCAGCTCTTCTTGGAGCAGGACACTCCAAAATCAAACCATTGTTCTTTAGTCTTGGGTAGTGCCATAGCCTCTGTATCATGGTCTTCCACTGTTTTGGGTTAGAGTTCTCTTTCTTGAGGGAACAGTCGGGCACACCATTCTATCTCATTTCTTTTCCTTTTATTTGGTTAAAGCTTTCATAGTTTACATAAGAAATATATTAATGTTACTGTTCTTAAAATATTTTATTTTTCCTTGTTTCCTTTCCTCACTTAGCTATTTTCCCTATTGGGGCCCCTGGGCTTATAGCATCATGTTTTTCCATCTGCCATCTAGGGTTGTAGCTTAGCAAGTAATAATAATGATAATAGCAATAATAATAATAATAATAATAATAATAATAATAATAATAATAATAATAATAATAATAATAATAATAGTATTATTATCATTATTATTATTATTATTACTATTGATGAAACATTTGGAGGACATCTCCGTCCATATATTAGAATAAACGAACCGAAAACGCTCAAAAATTGTGAATGTAAAAGAAAGTCAATATAATATCTTCATTATTTTGACTCTAAAAATTAACTTCATATAAGATAGATTAAATTAATGAAGAAACAATGTGGAAAGAAATCAACGTAGCCCGGATTGTCCTTTTAAAATCGGTACCAACAGCACATTAGACCTTACAAACATCTCATCATGGCCTCGAGGAAGCTAGACCTCAAAACTCTTCAAGGAATCTGGTGATCAATGTGCATTCGTGGTTTGATACAAAGGTGAAAACCAGGCATCAATAACTACTATATGAGAAGTACTGATCAATTAATATACGATATTTCAAGAACAGTAATAACACTGAAACAGATCTTTTATGTGTGAACTATGAAAAGAGACATATCAGCCTGTTCAATATAAAAACATTTGCTGCAAATTTCAGCTTTTTACGTTCTACCGATTCAACTAACCGATTAGGAAGATCAAACCAAAAACTGGTCACGGCTGGAATAAAGTTTCTAATATTGAGCCTCCTGAAGGAAAAGGAATAAATATTAGAATCAACTGCATACCTATTATTACGAACAGGATGGTACTTTCAAGGAGATCTAAATGTAAAGGATGGTTAGAATTATGAAAAATCTTAAGCAATATGCATAATAAACCAATTAAACGACGGTGCCATAGATTACTAACTAGATCAAGAATAAGAAATTCAATAGACGGTGAGTTCCCGTCCAACAAATTAAGATAAGAATCAGAAGCTGAAGACCAAACAGGAGAGCAATATCCGAAACAAGGAATAATGGGATAATTAAAATACTTCTTCAAAGTAGATTGATCACCTAAAATTTCACGATTTCTTCAATAAGCCATTTCTTTGTGCGATTGAATATGAGACAGATCTAATGTGTTACTGAAAAGTAAATTTGCTGTCGATAATCACACCTGAAATTTTTAAAGAATCATACAAAATTAAAGAAACATAATCGATACTGAGATCTGGATGTCGAGGAGTAACTGTCCTTCACCTACATACAATCATAACTGGAGGTTTGTTAGGATTCAAATCCACCTCCCCCTAATTTGCAGTATGCACTAACTTTAGTCAGTTCTCTATCAAGGGATTCAGCAACACAAGATCTACATTACGGAAATAATATCATTGCAGAGAGCACAGCATCATTTCCATATACACCAAACATGTTTTCTAGGCCAACCATATGGCATGTGTATATAGAGTGAAAACTAAAGGGCCAAGAACACAATCCTGAAAAACACCTCATATATTCTTATACTCACTCTGGTGCCCATGAACAACAACTCTTTGCGATCTAAAAATGGTGCTAAAGAAAAAAGACCCCGAAATGTTTGAGTTTGAAAACAAGGACTCATGATTAAAGCAGTCAAAGGCAGCACTAAGATCAAGGCCAATCATACAAATTTCATGAATACAATCAAAAAGTTTCTGTTATATATATATATATATATATATATATATATATATATATATATATATATATATATATATATATAGATATATATATATATATATATATATATATATATATATATATATATATATATATATATATATATATATATATATATATATATATATATATATATATATTCACATGAATATAAATCATGAAGCCTACAAAGAAGATTCCAACATCATACATATAAACAGTAATGGTTATAGAAACTGAGTAAGTAGTGGATAAAGACATAATAAAAAAAAAACTATGATATAAGCAGGTGATACGTTGGATGCTCAAGAAAAAAATTAACTTTTTGTACACACGCACATACACACAAACACACACACACACACACACACACATATATATATGTATATATACATATATATATATATATATATATATATATATATATATATATATATATATATATATATATATATACACACACACACACACACATATATATATATATATATATATATATATATATATATATATATATATATATATATATATATATACGATACATCAAGAACAGTAATAACACTGAAACAGATCTTTTATGTGTGAACTATGAAAAGAGACATATCAGCCTGTTCAATATAAAAACATTTGCTGCAAATTTGAGCTTTTTACGTTCTACCGACTCAACTAACCGATTAGGAAGATCAAACCAAAACCTGGTCACGGCTGGAATAAAGCTTCTAATATTGAGTCTCCTTAAGGAAAAGGAATAAATATTAGAATCAACTGCATACCTATTATTACGAACAGGATGGTACTTTCAAGGAGATCTAAATGTAAAGGATGGTTAGAATTATGAAAAATCTTAAGCAATATGCATAATAAACCAATTAAACGACGGTGCCATAGATTACTAACTAGATCAAGAATAAGAAATTCAATAGACGGTGGGTTCCCGTCCAACAAATTAAGATGAGAATCAGAAGCTGAAGACCAAACAGGAGAGCAATATCCGAAACAAGGAATAATGAGATAATTAAAATACTTCTTCAATATATATATACATATATATATATATATATATATATATATATATATATATATATATTTTATATATATATATATATACATATATATACATATATATATATATATATATATATATATATATATATATATGTATATATATATATATATATATATATATATATATATATATATATGTGTGTGTGTGTTTGTGTGTATATATAAATATACACAATATATATATATATATATATATATATATATATATATATATATATATATATATATATATAGATAGATAGATAGATAGATAGATAGATAGATAGATAGATAGATAGATAAATAAATATATATACATATATATATATATATATATATATATATACTAGATGAAACAAGAGTAGGAAAAGTGAATGGTGGAATGAAGGAGTGAAGGTAAAAGTGGAAGAGAAAAAGAGGGCTTTTGAAGAATGGCTTCAGAGTAATAGTATAGAGAAGTATGAAAAATATAGAAAGAAAAATGTGGAAGTAAAGCGCAAGGTACGTGAGGCAAAGAGGGCATCTGACCTGAGGTAGGGTCAGGGATTGGGTCAGTCATATGAAGAGAATAAGAAGAAGTTTTGGAAAGAAGTGAAGAGAGTAAGAAAGGCTGGCGCAAGAATTGAAGAGACAGTGAAAGATGGAAATGGAAGGTTGTTAAAAGGAGAGGAGGCAAGGAAAAGGTGGGCGGAATATTTTGAAAGTTTGCTGAATGTTGAGGATAATAGGGAGGCAGATATAATTGCTGTTCCAGGTGTTGAGATGCCAGTGATGGGAGATAAGAATGAGAGAGAGATTACAATAGAGGAAGTGAGGAGAGCACTAGATGAAACGAGAGTAGGAAAAGCATCTGGTATGGATGGTGTGAAAGCTGAGATGTTGAAGGAAGGGGGTGTGACTGTACTTGAATGGTTGGTGAGATTGTTTGATATGTGTTTTGTGTTGTCAATGGTACCAGTAGATTGGGTTTGTGCATGTATTGTACCACTATATAAGGGTAAGGGAGATGTGCATGAGTGTTGTAATTCAAGAGGTATTAGTTTGTTGAGTGTAGTTGGAAAAGTGTATGGTAGAGTAATGATTAATAGGATTAAGGATAAAACAGAGAATGCAATCTTGGAAGTACAGGGTGGTTTTAGAAGAGGTAGGGGTTGTATGAATCAGATTTTTACAGTTAGGCAGATATGCGAGAAATATTTAGCAAAAGGTAAGGAGGTGTATGTTGCGTTTATGGATCTGGAGAAAGCATATGATAGAGTTGATAGGGAAGCAATGTGGAATGTGATGAGGTTATATGGAGTTGGTGGAAGGTTGTTGCAAGCAGTGAAAAGTTTCTACAAAGGTAGTAAAGCATGTGTTAGAATAGGAAATGACGTGAGTGATTGGTTTCCAGTGAGAGTGGGGCTGAGACAGGGATGTGTGATGTCACCGTGGTTGTTTAACTTGTATGTTGATGGAGTGGTGAGAGAGGTGAATGCTCAAGTGCTTGGACGAGGATTAAAACTGGTAGGCGAGAATGACCATGAATGGGAGGTAAATCAGTTGTTGTTTGCGGATGATACTGTACTGGTAGCAGACACAGAATAGAAGCTTGACCGACTAGTGACAGAATTTGGAAGGGTGTGTGAGAGAAGGAAGTTGAGAGTTAATGTGAGTAAGAGTAAGGTTATGAGATGTACGAGAAGGGAAGGTGGTGCAAGGTTGAATGTCATGTTGAATGGAGAGTTACTTGAGGAGGTGAATAAGTTTAAGTACTTGGGGTCTGTTGTTGCAGCAAATGGTAGAGTGGAAGCAGATGTACGTCAGAGAGTGAAAGGAGGTTGCAAAGTGTTGGGGGCAGAAAGGGAGTAGTAAAAAATAGAGGGTTGGGCATGAATGTAAAGAGAGTTCTATATGAGAAAGTGATTGTACCAACTGTGATGTATGGATCGGAGTTGTGGGGAATGAAAGTGATGGAGAGACAGAAATTGAATGTGTTTGAGATGAAGTGTCTAAGTAGTATGGCTGGTGTATCTCGAGTAGATAGGGTTAGGAACGAAGGGGGTGAGGGAGAGAACGGGTGTAAGAAATGAATTAGCGGCTAGAGTGGATATAAATGTGTTGAGGTGGTTTGGCCATGTTGAGAGAATGGAAAATGGCTGTCTGCTAAAGAAGGTGATGAATGCAAGAGTTGATGGGAGAAGTACAAGAGGAACGCCAAGGTTTGGGTGGATGGATGGTGTGAAGAAAGCTCTGGGTGATAGGAGGATAGATGTGAGAGAGGCAAGAGAGCGTGCTAGAAATAGGAATGAATGGCGAGCAATTGTGAAGCAGTTCCGGTAGGCCCTGCTGCTTCCTCCGGTGCCTTAGATGACCGCGGAGGTAGCAGCAGTAGGGGATTCAGCATTATGAAGCTTCATCTGTGGTGGATAATGTGGGAGGTTGGGCTGTGGCACCCTAGCAGTACCAGCTGAACTCGGTTGAGTCCCTGGTTAGGCTGGAGGAACGTAGAGAGTACAGGTCCCCTTTTTTGTTTTGTTTCATTTGTTGATGTCGGCTACCCCCCAAAATTGGGGGAAGTGCCTTTGGTATATGTATGTATGTATGTATATATATACACATATACATATATATATATATATATATATATATATATATATATATATATATATATATATATATATATATATATATATATATATATATATATATATATTTATAAATGTACATATACTCTATATATATATATATATATTTATAAATGTACATATACTCTATATATATATATATATATATATATATATATATATATATATATATATATATATATATATATATATATATATATATATATATATATATATATATATATATATATATATATGCGTGTGTGTGTGCATATATAATATATATATGTATATATATAGACACACACATACACACACACACACACATATATATATATATATATATATATATATATATATATATATATATATATATATATATATATATATATGTATATATATATATATGTGTGTATATTTATATTTATTATGAAGCCAGCAAAAACAATAATGATTCCAATATCATATATATAAACAATAATGGTTATAAAAACTGAGTGAGTAGTAGATGAAACAATAAAAAAAAACAATAGAAACTTTGATATAAGCAGGTGATATGTTGGATGCTTAAGGTAAAAATTTTCTTTTTGTACACACACACACACACAAACAAACACACACACACACACATACACACACACGCACGAATACACACACATTCACACTGACAAGCACCCGCGCACACATTGTATACATACATACATACATATATATATATATATATATATATATATATATATATATATATATATATATATATATATATATGCATATATACTACATATACATATGTATATATATACATATATATATATGTATATATATATATATATATATATATATATATATATATATATATATATATATATATATATATATATATATATATATATATATATATATATATATATATATATATATATATATACTATATTATATATATAAACATGTACAAACACAAACACACACGCACACACATACTGTATATATATATATATACACACACACACACACACATATATATATATATATATATATATATATATATATATATATATATATATATATATATATATATATATATATATCATCATCATCATCATTTCAGCCTTCAAAAGTCCTTTGTTGGATGTAGGCCTTCCCCAGGTTCCTCCACAGATTTCTACTGCAAGCTATTCTATGCCACTGTTGCTTATGTTGGTTTAAGTCATCTCGCCAGCGGGTTTTTTGTCTTCCTCGGTTTCTTGTGTATCCTCGGGGTGTCCAAAAGGTTGTTCGTGATGTCCATCGGTTGTCTGTCATCCTGGCAATGTGCTACGCCCAGTTCCATTTGAGCTTGCTAATGGTTTCAAGGATATCCATTACTTTAGTTTTTTGACGTATCCACACGGGGATATTGTCTATATTGTAAGTAGACAATATCTAAAGGGTTTTGACGACCCTTCGGTCCGGAGTCAATTCTTTTCTCTCATACTGTCCCCTCATTTCTTTCATCCCTCTATATTTTCTGTCTAATCCATTATCAAACCTTACTTCTCGCTATCTCTTCCCCTGCCAACTCGCCATGGGCCAGCGCTGCAGGGTATGGCCCACATTCCCCCCAAATGAGTTACAACCACAGACATATATATGTATATATATATATATATATATATATATATATATATATATATATATATATATATATATATATATATATATATATATATATATATATATATAAATTTCTAACAATCCCACCACGCTGTTCCACTGCAGATGGAAGACCGTATTCATCTCCAAGGTTTAGCCGGTTTACATTACCAACCTGGCCAAATACGGACTGGTGATTGTAGGCAACTTTCATCTGATCGCTCAGGGCAAACCTACCTTGTACGGGTTTTCCAGATTAGTACAGCTTTGCTGATCATAGCGATACGCAAACCCTTTCACTTCATTGAGGTATTCCCACTCAGATAAACATACTGATACTATATATATATATATATATATATATATATATATATATATATATATATATATATATATATATATATATATATATATATATATATGCATAAGTATGATTTTCTATGTGGGAATACCTTAATACCTACCTCTTCAGAATACAATAAGAGGAAGCATGTATTAAATGCATGAAAGCTCTAGGTACTAAAGTATTCTATCATTTACAACTGGTATTTACTGTATATGAAGTCACGGGATCTTTTCGGCAGTAAAGCACACACACCTACTCACACACATAAATATATATACATATATACATATATATATATATATATATATATATATATATATATATATATATATATATATATATATATATATATATATATATTAGCAAATCATATTTTTATATAAGCAGATAAGGAACCTGGTGGATTAGAGAAATTTGGCTGTGGAGGAAATACCCCCAAAAATCTCGAAGTCACTAGCAGCAGGGTGACAGATTGGGCTCAAGGCGATAGAAAAAAACGTCTTTTCTACTTTTACTCCTGAGGCCTAGTGGATGATCTTACTGCAATTAGTAATGAGTGGCAAAGATCAATCGCCATAGTTCGATAAGCACTGCACATCACTAGGAACTGGTTAATATTTGATGTATCTTTATTGGTTTAGATAGTCAATGTAAAGAGAAAATGAAAGAATGGTCCTTAGTCCTAGGAGCAGCATGTTGGAGAGATGTAAATCATCGTTATAGTTTGCTATGCGCCAACAAATATACCCCCGAAGAAAGGAAAGTTGAATACTATGAAGAACTGCAGAGCATGATAGAGAAGATCCCTGAGAGATATGTGAAAATTATCATTGGCGTCCTCAATGCTAGTGTTGAAAGGAATACTCAAGGGGTAGAGAATGTAATGGGTGATGAGGGTCTTGGTGAAGTTGCAAATGGAAATGGAGCACATTATATGTTTTTGTTCAACAAACAATCCTGTTATTCGAGGTACTCTTTTCCGGCACAAAGACATCCGAAAATATACATGGACTTCACCATGCAGCAATTACAAAAATCAAATAGATCACATACCCATTAGTAGAGAGAGAAGGACTCTCAGAAATGTGAGAGGCTATACAGGTGCAAATATTGAGTGATCACCAGCTCCTTATTGCCACATTGAAATTAAAAGTAAAAGCGCCTAACAGAAATGTAGATAGAATGCCTAACTTTGATACAGCTAAGCTTCTAGAAGATGAGCACAGATAAACATTTGCAATGGAATGTAGGCATTGATTGGCAGTCTTGTAGACTTTAAGAGATGCAGAGCAGACAATTAACGAAGCATAGCGTGATATTAAGAATATATAACAGTCAGTTGGTAGGGAAGTTTAGGGACTTTTAGTTACGAGGAGAAAGCCATGGTTATCAAATGATACCTGGGATACTATAAATAGGGCACAAAGAAAATGATTGTTGAAAGTTTTCGAGGTAGTAAAGAAAATTAGAAGGTAGAATATGCTAAGTATTCCAGTGACGTCAAATGAAAAGCCAGAAATTACTGGAAAGAATATGTAGACATGAAAACAGATGAGGCCGACAAAGCTATGAATTCAGGGAGGGGCTATGATGTAAGAATTGCTCATAGAATTATTATGAAATCTCTACAAGAGTGAAGAAGAAGAAGCAAATTACCCGAACAAAGAGAGATGGATCTGCTATAACAAAAGATGATGAAGAAAGGTAACGTTAAGGGGAACTCTTTAGTAAGGTCATGAATATGAGATATAAAGGGAATAATTTTTATTGATATAGCTGAAGCTGAGGAAGATCTTGATGTGGCAATGAATGAATTCAGTGTGTTTAAAGTCGAAGGTATCATTAAAAAACTCAAAAGATCGATACCCTCTGGATACGATGAAATAACTGTACAGATAATATTGGGCAAAAATTAAATGACTCCCAATGTTTTTACAAGATTTTTTAGTAGAATGGGGCGTGAGGAGGTAAAGCTTTATGATGGAGAGCTAGGAGTGTTGGTGAAAATGGCAAAAAAATAAGATCTGACTATTTGCAATAATTACAGACGCCTCATGCTTACGTCAGAGAGAAAGATGGAGGAAAAGCTGAGAGATGAACATGTAGGGTTTTAAAAAGTTAGAAGTTGTACTAACAAAAATTTTTATTTGAAAACATGTTGTACAGCAATGTGTCGAATATAGATTCCACTTTTGATGGCATTTGTTGGCTATGAAAAAGACTTTAACAGTATGCACTGCCCAATTTTGTGCAGATTCCAGCATTATTATTGGGTTCCTCTTAAATACGTCTATTTGATTAAGCCTGTTCCCGAGCAAATTTGATTTTAGTGGAGTTCTATCAAATGAATTTCCATTGATTAGTGGATTACTTCAAGGAATGTGTTGTCACATCGGTTGTATATCCTCCTTATGGATTTTGTAATGCATAGAACAGCTGGGGATGGTGAAGAAGGAATGGACTGGTTTGGTAATAGAAAATTAGCTGACCTAGAGTACGCTGATGATGCAGTTCTTATTAGCAGAACACCGCAGTATATACAATGCCCGCTTACATGTATGCAAGAAATATTATATGAGGTTGTGGTCAAGATAAATAGATGAAAGGTAGAGATAATGAGAACGGAATATGCAATGGAATATGAAATATCGGAGAAAGGAGATAAATTAGGTAGCATTATTTGAATATTTGTGATCTATGATCTCAAATACAGGGTCTTTACAATCGGATTTTAATGGAAGATTGAAATTTGGAAGTCAAATCGCCTGAAATTACATAAAAAATAAGCCTATATATCAATTTAGTAAGTTTTTACATGATTCGTGGTATAACAATGAAACAATATCCAACAGATTTTGTAAATTTGAGAACAAAAGCCTTAAACAAATACTAGAAGTTAAATGGCAGGACAGGATTATAAAAAATACTATAAGAGAGATTATTTTGGTGCCATATGTGGTTGAGATGAAGTTCATGAGGGGTAGATTGAGAATGTTTGGGCATGCTCTTCGCACTACCCAACAGAGGTTAGTTCATCAAACTTTTAACTGGGCTCCAAAAGGCACTAAAAGAGTTGAACACAGGTTTACATGGTTGAGGGCTATGAAGCTTGAATTAGATGTTGAACGAAGACAGTATTGATTTAAAAACTAAAGATAGAGACGACTGGTGAAAACTAACTGGGTCCCTTTGCGTCAATAGGAGTAGGAGGAGGTGATATATGTATATATATATATATATATATATATATATATATATATATATATATATATATATATATATATATATACATATATATATATATATATATATATATATATATATATATATATATGTATGTATATGTATATATATGTATATATATACATATATATATATATATATATATATATATATATATATATATATATATATATATATATATATATATATATGTATATGTATGTATATGTATATATATGTATATATATACATATATATATATATATATATATATATATATATATATATATATATGTGTATATATATATATATATATATATATATATATATGTAGATATATACTGTGTGTGTATATATATATATATATATATATATATATATATATATATATATATATATATATATATATATATGTATATATATATATATATCGCTATATATATATATATAAATATATATGTATATATATATATATATATATATATATATATATATATATATATATATATATATACATATATAAATATATTTAAATATACATATATATGTATATATATAGGAAAATTAGTTGTAGCAAAAGAGTGGGGGAATAGAGTAGGTGGATGTAAAAGGGAGCTAGTGAGGGTTGAAGAGCTAATAAAACCGGGGGTAAAAAGTAAATATCAGGAAAGGTTGAAAATGGCATATGACGAGGTGAGAGTAAGAGAAACTGGTAATTTAGAGGAGGAGTGGAAGTTAGCAAAAGAAAATTTTGTTGGGATTGCAAGTGATGTATGTGGCAAGAAGGTTGTTGGAGGCAGCATGAGGAAGGGCAGTGAATGGTGGAATGAAGGAGTGAAGGTAAAAGTGGAAGAGAAAAAGAGGGCTTTTGAAGAATGGCTGCAGAGTAATAGTATAGAGAAGTATGAAAAATATAGAGAGCAAAAGGTGGAAGTAAAGCGCAAGGTACGTGAGGCAAAGAGGGCAGCTGACCTGAGGTGGGGTCAGGGACTGGGTCAGTCATATGAAGAGAATAAGAAGAAGTTTTGGAAAGAAGTGAAGAGAGTAAGGAAGGCCGGCGCAAGAATTGAAGAGACAGTGAAAGATGGAAATGGAAGGTTGTTAAAAGGAGAGGAGGCAAGGAAAAGGTGGGCGGAATATTTTGAAAGTTTGCTGAATGTTGAGGATGATAGGGAGGCAGATATAATTGCGGTTCCAGGTGTTGAGGAGCCAGTGATGGGAGATGAGAATGAGAGAGAAATTACAATAGAGGAAGTGAGGAGAGCACTAGATGAAACGAGAGTAGGAAAAGCATCGGGTATGGATGGTGTGAAAGCTGAGATGTTGAAGGAAGGGGGTGTGACTGTACTTGAATGGTTGGTGAGATTGTTTAATGTGTGTTTTGTGTTGTCAATGGTACCAGTAGATTGGGTCTGTGCATGTATTGTACCACTATATAAGGGTAAGGGAGATGTGCATGAGTGTTGTAATTCAAGAGGTATTAGTTTGTTGAGTGTAGTTGGAAAAGTGTATGGTAGAATACTGATTAATAGGATTAAGGATAAAACAGAGAATGCAATCTTGGAAGTACAGGGTGGTTTTAGAAGAGGTAGGGGTTGTATGAATCAGATTTTTACAGTTAGGCAGATATGCTAGAAATATTTAGCAAAAGGTAAGGAGGTGTATGTTGCGTTTATGGATCTGGAGAAAGCATATGATAGAGTTGATAGGGAAGCAATGTGGAATGTGATGAGGTTATATGGAGTTGGTGGAAGGTTGTTGCAAGCAGTGAAAAGTTTCTACACAGGTAGTAAAGCATGTGTTAGAATAGGAAATGAGGTGAGCGATTGGTTTCCGGTGAGAGTGGGGCTGAGACAGGGATGTGTGATGTCGCCGTGGTTGTTTAACTTGTATGTTGATGGAGTGGTGAGAGAGGTGAATGCTAGAGTGCTTGGACGAGGATTAAAACTGGTAGGCGAGAATGATCATGAATGGGAGGTAAATCAGTTGTTGTTTGCGGATGATACTGTACTGGTAGCAGACACAGAAGAGAAGCTTGACCGACTAGTGACAGAATTTGGAAGGGTGTGTGAGAGAAGGAAGTTGAGAGTTAATGTGGGTAAGAGTAAGGTTATGAGATGTACGAGAAGGGAAGGTGGTGCAAGGTTGAATGTCATGTTGAATGGAGAGTTACTTGAGGAGGTGGATCAGTTTAACCCGAGAACTGCTACAAGCCTCTTGAGCGGCTGTATGGGAGACTGCTATAAGCCTCTTCAGAGCGCAATTTTCTATCTCTTCTTGCAAATTCCCTTGTGAAATTATTCGACTTTTATTATTTTCTTATGATAAAATAATATTACTGGTAGAAATTTTAATGTTTATAACTTTATTTTACCTATATAATTATGTATAATATAAAACCTTTCCATATATGGACTTTAACTTTTTTGCAAGAGAAAAAGGCGAATTGTAATCATTTTCAGTTAAAACTGGTTTTATATTAACATATTAGAAACATAAATGATAAAAAAAAACATATAACATTATACATACACATACACACCAACGATATCACATCGTAATATATTGTGTAGGGAGGGAAATAAAACCTGTGGCAACTCTCAAATCCTACGTCAGGACGGCGGTTGCCTAGTTTTATATTAACGACAACAATACCGAATGTTTTTGTTTTGAATATCCGCTAGTGTTTATTTACAAAGTATAATTTTATTATAAGTAAGTGGAGGGTTGTTTACAAGGAGTATGAGTTACTATTATTATGTAATGTAATGTGCCTTCATGTCCAACCGACTGCTTTCGTCACTGGCATACCCAAAATAAATATTGAGAGAGAGAGAGAGAGAGAGAGAGAGAGAGAGAGAGAGAGAGAGAGAGAGAGAGAGAGAGAGAGAGAGAGAGAGAGAGAGAGGGGGGGGAGAATAATCTTTTTAAGAAATTTTTTATATTGCCTGTTTTCATTATGTATATCCACAATAATAATTTTCTATTTCTTTTGTATATACCGTAAATACTGTATATTTTGATATGCGGTGATGCTTTTGATATACGCATTACTATATACAAATGCTTAAAAATGTCATAAAAACCTACTGTAATTAGTCTGAACACATAGGCCAGGTCATGAGTTTATTAGTTACTATGTTTCTCTATACAAGATTCCAATAATAATTATCATGTTTTCAATATGATATAATTATTGCTCTCTTTATGTACTTTAAATATTATGACATTTTAGGTTACAACTAATATATATATTTGTAAAACACTATGATATTGCATTACTTTTGATCGGTTTGTTCCTTCAAATATTCTAAATTGGTTTATCAAAATTGTAAGTAAAAATATATATTCTCTCTAAATATGATATATTATTTTGAACAGATTTAAAATAATTGCAATGGTAATAATAGTCACTTTATGAATAGATAAAGGGAAAAAAACGAAGCAAATAAAGTGTTTGTAAATAGTAAATGTGACTACATCAACTAAAATTATCATTATCATTTCAGCAATAGATACAATTCTATATCATAGGACTTGAAAATATAAAGTATTTTTTTTTATCACGACACTTTTCAATATATAGTAAAGGCTATTTGTTAAAAATAGCCTAAAACCTTCATTACATAGTACGGAATATAGTAAATAAAAATCGCTAACCTCTACCGGGCGCAAACAGTCCCGTGATACCGTGGGTGATACCCATCATACTACCCATCCCCCCTACCCACGAAAGACAATCCAGACTCACCCATTGGCCCTCACGTAAGATACCACGTCGCGCTTTAAAATTAACTTTGATGGTTTATAACAAATTAACAAACAAGATGTAAGATAAAATATTTGGATGATACATGCACGAAGTTATTACAAAAACATTGGTATAGTTATGGGTTAGATTCTGAAACATTGTATTTTTGTCAAGATAGCCGCACCACGGGACTGTAGTAAAATGACATTGCCGCATTTCTCGGGTTAAGTACTTGGGGTCTGTTGTTGCAGCAAATGGTGGAGTGGAAGCAGATGTACGTCAGAGAGTGAATGAAGGTTGCAAAGTGTTGGGGGCAGTTAAGGGAGTGGTAAAAAATAGAGGATTGGGCATGAATGTAAAGAGAGTTCTATATGAGAAAGTGATTGTACCAACTGTGATGTATGGATCGGAGTTGTGGGGAATGAAAGTGATGGAGAGACAGAAATTGAATGTGTTTGAGATGAAGTGTCTGAGGAGTATGGCTGGTGTATCTCGAGTAGATAGGGTTAGGAACGAAGTGGTGAGGGTGAGAACGGGTGTAAGAAATGAGTTAGCGGCTAGAGTGGATATGAATGTGTTGAGGTGGTTTGGCCATGTTGAGAGAATGGAAAATGGCTGTCTGCTAAAGAAGGTGATGAATGCAAGAGTTGATGGGAGAAGTACAAGAGGAAGGCCAAGGTTTGGGTGGATGGATGGTGTGAAGAAAGCTCTGGGTGATAGGAGGATAGATGTGAGAGAGGCAAGAGAGCGTGCTAGAAATAGGAATGAATGGCGAGCGATTGTGACGCAGTTCCGGTAGGCCCTGCTGCTTCCTCCGGTGCCTTAGATGACCGCGGAGGTAGCAGCTGTAGGGGACTCAGCAGTATGAAGCTTCATCTGTGGTGGAAATGTGGGAAGTTGGGCTGTGGCACCCTAGCAGTACCAGCTGAACTCGGCTGAGTCCCTGGTTAGGCTGGAGGAACGTAGAGAGTAGAGGTCCCCTTTTTGTTTTGTTTCTTGTTGTTGTCGGCTACCCCCCAAAATTGGGGGAAGTGCCTTTGGTATATGTATGTATGTATGTATATAGGAATATAAAAATGTATATATGTATATATATATATATATATATATATATATATATATATATATATATATATATATATATATATATATATATATATATATATATATATGTATCTATAAATATATATATATATATATATATATATATATATATATATAGATACATATATATATATATATATATATATATATATATATATATATATATATATATATATATATATATATATATATATGTATATATATATATATATATATATATATATATATATATATATACATATATACATAGTTTATGTTTGTGTGTTTGTAAGTATATATAAAGTCTGAATTCTGCAAATGGAATTCTTGATGAATACAATATATAAAGATGTAGAAAAATTAACATATATCGCATTTATGACAAAAGCAACCCATTATGTCACCAAAATATTACTATTCATTTTTAAAATAATTTTTGTTTGTGCAACTAGACTATGAAGAAAAAAGGAATGTCACGGAAAAGTCAATTTTCTATAGGAGTTGATATCATGGAAACATAGATAGTGTCATAATATCCTGATGTGAGAGTGACTCCTTTAGCTTCAAACCAAGTTTAAGGCAAGGGTAAAAATGTTGTGCATATAAAAAGACACCAAACAGTGAATAGAATGTGTAGATGGTACAACGGGATCTTTTCATAGTGATGAAAGAGCCGCTGGTTAAGGAGTTTTAAACACTTTTGAGACATAAAAAATTGGAATTAAAGATTAGTAAGAGATACTGATGAAGCCAAATGCATTTAAACTGACTGGTCATTGAAAAAGTATGGAAATAAAAGTTGATGGGACAAAGAACCAAGAGGTAAATAAGGTACTATATATATATATATATATATATATATATATATATATATATATATATATATATATATATATATATATATATATATATATATATATATATATATATATAAAAGGATTAAAAATCTTTTTGGAAAGGGGTAATTGGAACTTTGGAAGAAACATTTGGAATACATAATCAGTTGAAATGCAGATTTAATAAAATAATCAACTGGTAAAGATACTTACATGTATGTAAATCCCTCTTCAAAACTCTGACAATAGATAAATTTATTTGCATAATAATGATGAAGGAAAAGGATAATCTAAATCAAATTTTTCAAAATAGACATATCAATTATATGAAAGGATCTAGAAGTGGCAGAGAAACTCATCCTCTCACTTTTCCCAACAGACGCCCTATCAAGGTAAGCAAGGTTTAAGCAAATTGAATCGTGATTTGGAAGGGGAAGGTATTAAGTGGATCCGTAGCCACCAGAATGAGATTTTTCTCTTGTGTTCTTCCCCTTCAAATATTCATTCAATCTACAATTACCCAGCTACCCAAATCTGTATTTCATATGGATGCACGATTAAAGCTAGGATAATCATTATTTAAACTTTAATTATAAAATTGAATAAATACACCTAATAAAAAATTACATTTATTTTCGATTTATATAAGTTACGTTCAAAGCAAACACATGCCCGTATATCACATACTTTCTCTGACATATATGAACTCTAAACACCATATATATATATATATATATATATATATATATATATATATATATATATATATATATATATATATATATATTTATATATACATATATATAGATATATATATATATATATATATATATATATATATATATATATATATATATATATATATATATATATATATATATTGTAAATGCAGCATTTTATAGAAACCATTTGTGTATATGATCATTTAATAAGCTCTGTTTTTAAACTTGGTGATTAGGGTTAAATTGTATTGTAAATATTTTATCCGTTTTACATGTAAACATTGTTCAGTCTGTTTTGGATTGTTACTGCTGTAATTCGTTTGTCAATTGTTGTTGAGTAGTTCTTGAAAAGAATGTTTATCCTGGTAGTTATCAGTGTTGGAATTACACTGTAACAATTATATGTTCTAGAAATAGGATCAAGGTTTTTTGATGACTGACAGAGTAGAAGTCTTCAAAGTGTAAAGAACATTTCTTTGGAAATTCGTTTCGCTTGTATTGGATGTAGCTTAGAGTAACACAGATGTAAGTTTATTTCTTTACTGAAATTTGTATATATTCTATTTCATGTTTGTGGTGTTTTTTGTAGTTAAATCAAACTATTATCAATTCTTTGTTTATTATGGAATTTCTTTATAACACATTTAGTAAGTTTGTATTTTGTTGTTTTCAGTTTCTTGAACCTCGTTGCCCTGCACTACTAGCAAAGTCCTCATCATTGGTTCTCTGGTCTTGGAGTACTGACCAACTATAAGCTTTTACAGTTATGGTCATCTTAAGTTGTAGTGCTTAGTGTTAAGTGATTTAAAGCTTTAAGTTGGTTTAAAGTGTCTTATGATACCAACTTGAACTTTTATCAAATTTTTAATAAAGTGTGACGTGAGTAACAGTATCTGTGTCTTTTCTACATCTCATCCCTGTGGCTTTGAAGAAAACGGCAGCTACATTAGTTCAAGAAAATCTGTGATTGAAAATGCAGGAATCTAGCGAAGTTCCTGTGCCTATAGTCAGTGAAGATTGTTTCGAAGTGATACAAGAGCAAATGAAAACTTTGAAAAATGCCCAAACTTCTGCTCTGTCTGCCGTGACCAAAAGGAGAAATGAGCTCTTTAGACTAATGAAATTGTAGTGCTTAGTGTTAAGTGATTTAAAGCTTCAAGTTGGTTTAAAGTGTCTTGTGATATCAACTTGAACTTTAATCAAATTTTTAATAAAGTGTGACGTGAGTAACAGTATCTGTCTTTTCTACATCTCATTCCTGTGGCTTTGAAGAAAACGGCAGCTACATTAGTTCAAGAAAATCTGTGATTGAAAATGCAGGAATCTAGCGAAGTTCCTGTGCCTATAGTCAGTGAAGATTGTTTCGAAGTGATACAAGAGCAAATGAAAACTTTGAAAAATGCCCAAACTGCTGCTCTGTCTGCCCTGACCAAAAGGAGAAATGAGCTCTTTAGACTAATGGATAATTGTGATAATTTCCATCTGGTGAAGTCTGAAATCATTATTTTGTGCAAATTACGTGATAATTATGATAAATCTTTTCAGCAATATGAGAAGCATTTAACAGATTCCAGTGAACGAAATACAGTAAATAAGAGGCATTAAGAAAATACAGTATCTATTTATCGTTTCATTACAGAAATGAATAACTGGGTCAAGGAAAGTGAATTACAATTGACGACAGACCATAATAGAAAAAGACTTTGTTACTCATCCACTAGCAAGACCAAGTCCAGCAGAACTAGTGTAAGATCTGCTCGCCTCAAAGAGAAAGCTAGACTGGCAGAATTGATGGCTCAACATGCTATGAGAGAAAAAGCAGAAGTGATGGAAGAGCAAGAACTCAGCTTAAGCAGGAGAGGGAAGAGCAAGAATTTATACTTAGAAAAATGAAAGAGCAATTGGAATTAGAAACAAAAATTGCAATGTCTCAAGCAAGAGAGAGAGTTTATGCTGAAGCTGACAATATCTCGGATATCGTGCTGCAAGATACTCTTCCCAGTTGATTCCAAATGTAGACCCGTTCCAGCCACAGCCTTCGGATATAACAGCAGATACTCCTCAGTTGAAAGTGAACGTTCCCTGTAGTTCTAGCCAGAGTCAGTTCCCTGAGCAAAATCTTCATATGCAACTACAGTCCCAACAAGAGATGCTCCTGAAAGCACAGCAACACATGACTGCATCAATGTTGCTTCCAAGCATAGAAGTACCAAAATTTAAAGGTGATCCTATTGAGTTTGCCAATTTCATGATGGCATTTGATGCCAGAATTACTCCAAATGCTTCGGGTGATGCTGACAAACTGTACTACTTGGATCAACAACTTGAAGGGAAGCCAAAGACTTGATAGGTGGATGCTTGTATATGAGTTCTTCAGAAGGATATACTACAGTTAGGAATTTTCTCAGTCAAGACTATAACAATCCCTACAAGGTGTCGATGGCATATATTAAGAAACTTATTTCTTGGTCTGCACTGAAACACGAAGATTATCATAGCTTGTACACATTTGCTTTATTCCTTATCAAGTGCAGACATGCCCTGACCAACTTGTCACACATGGAAGTACTAAATCATCTTCCTAACCTTCAAGAAGTTGTTAAAAATTTCCAACATTCCTTCAGAACAAGTGGTGTAGCCTGGCTGGACATTTGAGGGAAGAAAAGGGAGGAGTTGATTTTGCAGATTTGGTTGAATTTGTTTATAAAAAAGCAAGGGCAGCATACGACCCAGCATTCAGCAAGTTTGCTCTTAAAAATAATTATTCAAAGCCTGAAAACAGCTCTGGTAGCTTCAAATTCATATCTTGTCAACAAAAGAGCAAAAGCTCAAACTTTGCTACCCAAGCAGAACTGAATCCAGAAAATAGAAAGCCATCAATAGTGTCTGAGGAAGAGAAATCATGTCCAATGTGCAAGAAAAACTATGATCTTAATGATTGCTGGAATTTTGCTATGAAGACCTCTGAAGAAAAAATAGATTTCCTTAAGGAGAGAAGGTTGTGTTTTGGATGCTTTGGTCTCAACCATACCTCTAAAGGATGTGTGAAAAGGAAGCAATGTAAGACATGCTCTAAGAGGCATCCCACATCACTGCATATCGATGGATTGAAGCTACATAAAGAGAATGATAGCTCATGTAGCAAAGAAGCAAGTGAAATTATTGTTAGCACATGTAGCCTAATACCAATCATGTTAGTGAAGTAAATACAGTATTACAGGCTATTCTCCCAGTAAAAGTATATCAGAAAGGCAACAAAGTAGTTTTGGACACTTATGCCTTTTTTGATAATGGCAGCACTGGTTGTTTCATCACAGAGAGTTTACGAGAGCAGATAGATGCATCTGGAACAGAGACATGTTTAAAACTTCAAACCATGCATGGTGTAAACATTGTGAATAATTTGTGTGTTACAGATATGGAAGGAAACAACACTATTTATCTGCCAAAACTTTTACTCGTCAAGATATCCCAGTGAGTCATCAACAGATATCAAAACCAAAATTGCTCAAAAAGGTAGCCGGTCTGAGGAATATTGCTGATCTAATTCCTGATTATAGAGAAGATTTGGAGATTGGTTTGTTGATTGGCAGTAATTGCCCTAAAGCACCGCAACCATTAGAGGTGCTTCCAGCTAAGGGTCCAGATTCATATGCAGTTCTTTACCACCATGGATGGACTGTTAGTGGCCCTCTACATTTTAAATACTCTTCAGAGAAGAACAATATTTCATGTCACCATGTCTCTCTTCAGGAAGTTAAAAAGGTAAAGGAATGTTTTCATTCTGCAGCTGTGGTCCATATGTTTGAAAGAGATTTTAGTGAGAAAGATGTTGGTAGAGTTCCTGATGAGAAGGGTCTGTCACAAGAAGATCAACAGTTCCTCAAAGAAGTGGCAGAAAACATTCAGTTTACCAATGGACACTACCAGCTTCCCCTACCATTTAGAACCAATAAAGTTAACTTGGTAAACAATAGAGAACAGGCAGTGAAACGAGCACAATGGCAAAGAAGAAAAATGAAACTAAATCCAAAGTACCCTGAAGATTATGTGGAATTTGTTGAGAAATTGGTGTCTGAAGGATATGCTTATAAGGTTCTGGAGGATCAGTCGTATGATGAACAACCTGCATGGTATCTACCTCATCACGGTGTCTACCATCCAAAAAAGCCAAGTAAGATTAGAGTAGTCTTTGACTGTAGTGCTAAATACCAGGGTAGTTCCCTTAATGACAAGTTGTTGCAAGGTCCTGATATGATCAATTCCCTGATTGGAGTGCTCATCAGATTTCGTCTAGAAAGGGTGGCCTTGATGGGTGACATAGAATCTATGTTTTACCAAGTTCAGGTACCAAAGGTTCAACATAAATACCTAAGATTCTTATGGTGGCCTGGTGGTGAACTTGAAAGCGAAATTACAGAGTATCGAATGGGTGTTCACATCTTTGGGGCAGTATCATCACCTAGCATTGCCAATTATGCTTTGAGGGCAGCAGCTGACCATGCAGGAGATAAGTATGGTCCAGATGTAGAACGCACCATTAAGACTAATTTTTATGTGGATGACTATTTAAAGTCTGTACCTTCAGAAGAGCAGGCATTAAGACTTGTGTAAGACGTTACAGCAGCATTGAAGGAAAGAGGTTTTCGGCAGACAAAGTTTGTGAATAACAGCAAGCTTGTGTTGAAATCAATCCCACAAGAGGACCGTCCAAAAGATCTTCAAACATGTGATCTTGACTATGATGAAATTCATGTAGAAAGAGCTCTTGGTCTTCAGTGGAATATTGAAAATGATTACTTTACTTTCTCCGCAAGCTTGGACCCAAAACCACTTACAAGGAGAGGTATTTTGTCAACAGTATGTTCTCTCTATGATCCTCTTGGTTTTGTGGCTCCTTTTCTTTTGCCAGCTAAGAGAATTCTTTGTGAAGTTTGTCATGATAGCAGCTTGGGTTGGGATGATGTTATTCCCGAAAAATACCCGAAGCCCTGGAGAAGGTGGCTTGATGATTTACCAATCCTGGGTAACTTAAAGATTCCAATATGTGTCAAACCAAAGGGATTTGGTACAGTGACTTCCACACAGCTGCACATGTTTTCAGATGCTAGTAATGAAGGCTATGGTGCTGCAGCATACATAAGACATTCCGATAACAGTGGAAGGATTTCTACTGCTCTGCTGATGGGAAAGTCTAGAGTGTGTCCTGTAAAGGCAACAACCATACCCTGACTGAAATTGACTGGTGCAGTGGTGTCCATAAATCTCGCACAACACATTTTGAAAGAGCTTCAGATTACAGTGGACTAGACATTCTATCACACAGATTCTACAACAGTTCTTCACTATATTTTTAATGATAGAAAGAAATTTCCTATATTTGTTGCAAATAGAGTGAAAGTAATTAAGGATTTCTCTGAAAATACACAATGGAGTAAAGATAATTCTGCTGATATTGCATCAAGAAGTTTCACGAGTCAGCAAATGCTGAACATTTGGTTTGATGGCCCATATTTTCTTAGAGGACCAGAGGAGCTGTGGAAAAATGATATGCCCCAAGG
>NC_090730.1:73864705-73872205 GCF_036898095.1 Palaemon carinicauda | reverse complement strand
TTGCATTTATGTAAATTTCAATTTGTGTTTAGTCATTAGTGTTAAAGTGATAACTATTTTTATTAATTAACAAAATTAAAAAAAAATTATAAACTGATTTCCAGTGGAATAAGTGATTGTATAATTCCTTTTGTCTTAGTCTAAGGTTTTGTTCAGATTTAATATTTTGAGTATTTAGATTTTAGTTTAAATTTTTTGGTAGTATTGTTGTAACTATTTATAGAATATATCTATTTTTGTAAAGTGTGTATTATTTCGTCACTAATATTTTTACCAGTGCCTTGCTCGTAATACCTGACTAAGAATCAAAGTAAGATGTTGTTTTTAAATAGTTCAAGTAAAATAAACACCCAGTTTTATTTTGAGGTTATGTAAGAGACCTTTGGATATTCAGTGTTCATATATATTTTCGTCTGGGAGTTAAGTATATTTTTCAGAGCTCGGGTATTAATTTGTAAAAATAAACAGGTGAGTTTGGAGGTCGGGAGTTTTTGTAATTCGCCAGCTGTAATAACATATCAGAAAGGATAACCAGGAATAAACAATGCTTATATTGAACCTGGAAGTGGTTTCTTTAAAGAAAAGAACTTTCACATCTTTTAATTAGTGTGCCCTTGGTACATACTTATCTTTCAATACCGATATCTTCGTGCTTCTGGTGTTCGCGTCACATTCGTCAATCAATGATCTTTTAGTTTATAGGATTAGGATTTCTTGTAAGAAAGTCAATCTAATTTTCGTTTTCTCTATCTCTCTATATATCATGTAGTACTTTCCTTAGAGACTCTTTGCATCTATTGAATGAAATGGTTTCCTTAGCTTCCATCAGTAGTTTTTCAAGGGTGGAGATTGCCTAACATGCATAAAAGTTTAACACTGTTCTTACAATTCTTCTTAAAACACTTTTGCCAAAAACGTCTAGAGCACTCACAGCATGAGGATAATGCTTTGTTCTTTCTTGGAATATATGTTTTCCCCATTCTTCTTGTATGACTTGTCCCTCTCTAATTATTCGGTGTAGCCTATTGTTCCTGCAATAACATTCGTGCAGATACTGTACATGCTTTGGTTACATCAGTAAAAGAGCTGCGGTTCATCTTCTCTTTTGTGAAATATTTGTAAACTGTGCCCTGTTTTCCCTAGCATCTGGACGGAGATAACAAGCTGGAGAAGTTTCCATCGTTTAAGTTTGATAGCTTTTTCAGTCTCAAACAGTGTACTTTACACTCCAAGATAAACCATTCAGGGATTAATTTAGACTCACTGATCTTTACTTAATAAATTCACCCTTTTGATCCCCAAGATGTACTGGTCAATCAGATTTCAAACTTCTTTCTCTAAGAATCTTATCAAGACGGTAGGATGAAATTGGCAAATAACCCTGGATTATAATTTCGAAAAAAAGTGTAGTTAGTTCCAATTATCATTGTAAATGAAAATCTTACATTATGATATATATATGCTCGGCAAGAATAACAGAGAGAGAGAGAGAGAGAGAGAGAGAGAGAGAGAGAGAGAGAGAGAGAGAGAGAGAGAGATAGATAGAGAGAGATAGGGGGGGGGGGATTTAACTTCTGGTTAATCCTGTGAGATTAATAAAAAAGGATGGACATCAGTCATAAAGCGGCTAAGCTTTTCTAGTTTCACTAGGTTTGGATGGCTCGTGTCTAACTACAGTATTCATTTTTCCTTAAAGTGGTTGAATTACTTTGACACGAGTACACTATACAGTGGGTCAGAGATCATCTCAGCGGCCCAAAAAGATTGATTTTACTATAACCATAAAGCTTTGAAACCCCGTTCTTCGGTTAGGATTTAAAATATGATGTTTTGTCAGTCTTACATGCCTGATATAAGCTTCAGCTTTAATTAAAAAGTCTTCAAATAAATCTGCAGGTTTTTTTTTGCATTTGGCCTTTAGTCTTAACTGCAATAATTCCTTGAATTATGGATATCAAATAAATTGTCCAAAATCCTAAGAAGTTTTATTGCTCACTGGCATACTTTGAACTCAACAAGGTTTTTCTGGTCGATATTGTAAGAAGTTTGTAAAGGACTCACTAATAAGTTGATCAGCAAGCTTAACATTATTCTTTCTTTCAAAGTAGCACAGAAAAGGGTGGGTAAGACAGAATCTATCGTGTCAAGGTCTGACGATTTTACCTGGACAGCGCGGACTAGAGAAATCCTAAAGCAGAAGATGGAATAAGGTCTTAAAGGTTGTGGGCCTCGTTCCGTCTGTCATAATCCCGTATTATTTTATTTATAATTTTCATCAAAGATAAGACCTGCATTATATACTGGAGGTGCGCCATTCGGTTGCACAGTAGAGGGTTTGCCGTACATGTTATTTACAGTTATTATTATTATTATTACTATCCAAGCTACAACCCTAATTGGAAAAGCAAGATGCTATAAGCCCAGGGGCTCCAATAGGGAAAAATAGCCCAGTGAGGAAAGGAAATAAGGAAATAAATAATTGAAGAGAACAAATTAACAATAAATCATTCTAAAAAAAGTAATGTCAAAAGAGATATATCATATATAAACTATTAACAACGTCAACAACAAAAATGTCATATATAAACTATAAAAAGACTCATGTCCGTCTGGTCAACAAAAAAGCATTTGCTCCAACTTTGAACTTTTGAAGTTCTACTGATTCAACAACCCGATTAGGAAGATCATTCCACAACTTGGTAACAGCTGGAATAAAACTTCTAGAGTACTGCGTAGTATTGAGTCTTATGATGGAGAAGGCCTGGCTATTAGAATTAACTGCCTGCCTAGTATTACGAACGGGATAGAATTGGGTATTAGGAATGTTATCATCCTCTGTCTGGTTTAGCAGGTACTGCATGTTAGAAAACTTCATAGCCTCTCCACCCGTACTCTGGTGTGTTTCTCTGCTTTTCCAGGCTTATAAGGTACTTGGCTTGTCAATGACTGTTACGCTGGTATAGAGATGGGCAATGAATTGAATAAATATTCTGGAAATAGAAGGATAGACTAGCTCAAATGAATATTACATCTTACTAAACTTTAAAGCTTTTCCACCTGTGCTGTATCATGTATCCATGTTTTCCAGGCTGATACGGTACTCAGGTAATTAATAAATAAATGTTATCCTGGTACACAAATCGGCTACAAAATGAATACATGTTCTGGAATAGAAGGCATACATCATTTGGTAGTCTTCATTATCTGGAGGGTGCGAATCATGTTGCTATACTTAGTATTTGCTTAAGTACATCTGGAAGCATGAAGTGTTCTGTGAAGATATGTTCATCTGACCTGATCGACCGTATCTCCTGCAAGGCCGGATATTCTTCTAGGTAGTGATGGAGAGTATGACTATCTTGTCCATGGTAGACTCGATACTTCGTGTTGACTGGTTTTGCTGTGTTTGTATTTACTCCGATAAGTTGCCATATGTATGAGTACCACATTCTGAATCCGGACATAGCTGTTTGCTATCGACGCTTGTGAAGAGTGATGGCATTGTAGTTTAGGGGTCCTGATTTCTCACTGATAGTAAGATATCTCCTATATGACTCACTATCACTATTTTGACATTTTCTCTCCATTTCTTTAGCTATCTCCCTTCCGGCCTTTCTCTTGTTGGAAGATATAGGTATTGGTGTCTTTTACAGGACCTCTCTTCTCGCACCTTCTCCAGCTGAGATATCCGCTCTCTCATTTTCCGGTATCCCAACGTGTGAAGGGGCCCAGATGAACTTGACTGACCCTCTTTGTTACTGATCGGGCTCATTAGTTGTAGTATTCTCCACACGTATGTCTTGAACTCACTCTTCTTACTGGTTAGGAATAGTAGGGCTGCCTTGGTGTCATGAACTAGAATGTTGTCTTTTCTGTATTTCTTTCCAAACTTTATTCCAGATAGCATTCCTAAAATGTCAGTTAAATTACTGAAGATCCCATCACTAACTCGTAGAGACTTTGGGAACACTTCTCTTTCTCCCACAAAGCTATAGAACCCTGCCCCACTTCTTCTGTCATTTAATACGGATCCATCTGTGTATACTGTTACTCCTCCCTTTATGTTCTCCAGTTTTCTAAGGAACTCTTGTTAAGATTCTTGCCTCACACTGTTTTTCTTTCTCGTTGGAGTTTTGTTCCATTGCACTAAAATCGATGGGATGTACTATAGTGCAATTTTATGTGTTTTGTACTGCGCCTATGCGTCCACGTAAACTTTTACGTCCTTCTTGCACAGATTAGCTCTTGCTTTTGTTTCCCACTTTGAAGATGCCTTTGACCCATTTAGCAATCTGTCTAGACAAGATCTCGGATTTATTCCACTTATCAGCTTTTATTTTAAGGTGCTCAGAAAAAAATATTAAGGAACCTTGGAAGGATTTTCATCTTAGGTCTACCACATATATCTAGATTGCTCGGCATTTATTTCCGCTGCTTTGGCCAGCGGTCATAGCCTATAAGGCAACCAGAGTATTAATAGATAAGTCACTCAAAACAACATTTCTTCGTAAAACCCACATGTCCTCTTCATGGGATCTCTCTCTCTCTCTCTCTCTCTCTCTCTCTCTCTCTCTCTCTCTCTCTCGCTCTCTCAGAAATAGAGAAGTTGACATTGTAAGCGCTGTCGATTAACTACCTGTATTTATCAAAACATTGCTTTATATAAGAGAGGTGAAATGAAGTACCAATTATAAACAAGGTTTGTTTGAAATAACTTTTCGGCTTTTATTGGAGTCCCATTCTTATAAGGTTAAGTAATGGATGGATGAATTGTGAGATTTACGGCGTAATCCAAGAGCTGGGCATTATAAAGGTCATCCGTCAATATAATGAAGTATGAGTAAAAGAAATTGTGTAATACATCAGATTATCTACGCTTAAAAATTGCATTGAGAAAAACGGCAAATGCCTGGAAACATTTAAACCGGGAGTTTTACTGTTTAAAAAAAAAAAAACAATATATTGACGTAAAGGAATGATGTTACGGTCACCAACCCGTAAAATATAATAACAAAGCAAGGTAAAATTACGGCCGTCTCTATTTTACTGAAATATGGTTGAGAACAGTATATTTTTACGGAGAATTTCCGATTTAAATTTTGTTTTTTTCTAACAGTGTATCTATCTAACTATGTTATGTTTTCATGTATATATATATATATATATATATATATATATATATATATATATATATATATATATATATATATATATATATATATATATATATATATATATATATATATATATATATATATATATTCATTTAAAATAACCATGTGTTGTGAACTCACGATTCAGCTATCATGGTGGAGATAGGTTTATTTCCAGTTTATGAACAGATTCCTGAATTCGACAGGAATATATACAGGGATTTGTCATAAACTTTTATCTCTCTTGATAGCTCAGTCGGTAGAGTCGTCGCCGGCATGGTTTCCAGCCGAACACGTGGGGATTCGAATCTCCACCAGGCTAGAAGCTGTTACCATAAAATGAATTCCAAGTGGATATATATTCCCGAGATAGAATTCGGTATTAGATGCCATTCGTGGGTGATATTTACATTAATTGAAATCACGTGTACTTGTGATATATATATATATATATATATATATATATATATATATATATATATATATATATATATATATATATATATATATATATATATATATATATATATATATATATATATATATATATATATATATATATATATATATATAATGTACCAACCGTGTGTCATACGATCGTACATAGTAACAATATTTCTCTTTTTAGTATATAGTCTCCTTTGTATCTTCGCTCTCCCCAAGCACTAATAACGACCTGAATCAACTTGTCTGATTTTCTCACCATTAATTGTAACAGAAATCGTTGTTGGCTGAACAGGAAACAGCCTGTTATATGTTATGGCCTTCTTGCCCAGAATTGATGTATATATAAACTGATGTTCTGTAATAAAGTTACTCAGCTGCTTTCCTCCCGCTTTTGAGTCACAACCTACTTTTGGCTCGTCACATTCGTAACCCGGGAGTTACCAGCTCCCCCCCCCCCCTCACTGTTACTATGGCCACCCCATTGAAACTTTCCTCGTTCGCCAACAGAGAGGAGTTTGCTTGGTTTCAGCGCGCAGAAGTCCAGTTCCGCATCAAGGGCATGAAGTCCAGTTCCGCATCAAGGGCATGACTCATTGAACCAACAAAGCAGATTATGTTCTCGCGGCAATACACCTTCCTGGAAATCTCAGACTGGTTTTGATAACAAGGAGACACCCCAATAGCGTATGACACCCTCAAAACATACCTTCTGCAGCAGTACTCCCCGTCGCCAGCCGCCCGTATAGCAAAGCTTTATCAGCTTTCTCAACAACCGTTGGGGGACCAAAGGGCTTCGCTCGCCCTCAATGAAATTACCAGTATCGCTCGCCTGTAACCTACTGTAGACGGATCTCTTCATGAGGTGAACATACTTCATGCCTTTTGGGTACGCCGTTTACCCGAACCTGTACGTGCTGCCATACCCGATGGCGATAGTTTACACATAAACGACTTGATGACCAAAGCCAACGGCCTTATGGACAGCCCCTTCACGACCTTCAAAACCTCCATCAACGCTTCCACTCCTGACAAAGAGGAGGCCTATTCATAGTCAACCAAAGATGACGTGAATGCAGTAGGACACACACGCCTACCCCGTGACGAGCCGAAGCGACAACAAAGCCACCCATCACCCACCACTCGCTCGCACCCCAACCAACGTCTTCTACAGCTATTTACTGCAGCCCATCTGCCGTAGTTTTGCTACTACCACTCCAGAATCGGGGCTGCCGCGAAGAAATGTGCCAAAGATTGTCAGTGGCCGAAAAAACGTGTAAGTAGGCCATCGTTCGTGTTTCTAATCTTTTCTTTTTACATGATCCAGGAATTAGCGTACAATTTTTGGTAAACACAGGTACTTGTCGTTCTCTTTTGCCAAGGGAATTCTTCAGGACACGATGTAGTCTGTCTAAGTCTGCCGACGTGTGCCTGGTAGCTGCCATCGTATCTGCGATACCCACCTACGGTTACGTGAACCTCACATTATCGTTTGGGAATGGTAAATTTAATTGGAAGTTTCTCGCTGCTGACGTCACATCGCCAAACCACGGTGCGGATTTCCTCTCTCATTTCCACCTTGTGGTCAGTGTCACCCACCGAAGATTGGTCAACGCAGACTTCTACTTGTTGACACCTCTCCAACACGGCCCCTCCAACCTTAATCTCCACATCAGCCAACCCACGGATGACTACGCCCACCTCCTCACTTCGTACCCGGAAATTTTCTGTCCAGAACTTCTTCAAACGCCCACAGCTCCTTCCAAACACGGAATTTATCATGATATCAGGACGACGGGGCCCCCAGTCTTCACAAAATTCAGACATTTGGCACTGACTCGATTGGCAGACGCCAAAGAGACTTACAAACTTGCAATCTGCAACACAAGTCTTCCTACGCAAC
>NC_090730.1:73826858-73856858 GCF_036898095.1 Palaemon carinicauda | reverse complement strand
TTGACAGATCATATGCAAAAAGAAAAAATAGATACATAGAATATATTAAATGCAACTAATGATGCCAAGATGGCTCTTCAAGTATATCTACGTGGGGAGACACGAAGGCCAATAAACATCTTTTCATACTACCATATGAAAAATGGAATCACAACTATCGCTGAACCTCTATGCTAGTCATACAAAAAATGGAATCATAACTATGGGTGAACCTCTATGCTAGTCATAAAATAATTAAATCTCCACGATGTGTGACCCTCTATACTAGTAAAAAAAAATGGAATCACAACTACGGGTGAACCTCTGTGCTATGCATAAAAAAGGGAATCACAACTATGAGGGATCCTTTATGTTAGATATAGAATAAATGGAATCACCACAATATAACGATAAATGACCCTCTATGCTAGTCATAAAAAGAATGGAATCACAACTATGGGAGACCCTCTATGTTAGACATGAAAATAATGGAATCACACCTCTGTGCTAGACAAGAAAAAAGGGATTTGTAAGAATGTGTGGGTGCGTTCTTGCAACACCACAACTTGCAACTCTGTGACTTAAAGCAAAGTATGTATTTATACCTAAAGTATAATAAATTAAATAAAACAAACAATGTCACCGAGTTTGCTTAATGCTTCACTAAGAAAATCAACCCTCTTACATACTTTCCCTTTCGTAAAATATGAATTTAAGGAATTACACCTCCCAAATAGTTTATCTAAAACATCGTATACCCTGACTGAAAAATAAAAAGTGAAATTGAATGTGATATTGTAAAGCCTTTATCTTTAGGTTAATTTTAACACAACTGTACAAAAATTATCGCATTTAAATGAGTTATATAAAAAAATAATATCATACGAAAAGTTACAGAAACGAAATCATATGCCACTAAAAATTAAGAGAAATACTAAATAAAGAGGAAATGCATCGTGTTCTTGACACTACCTAACAGAAATTATGCCTCACTGCCGTAAAACGTTTACGTGAATCGTAAGCCAAGAGTTTCGATATGACACCAGCCTGTATCTTAGCACTAAAGGTAAATGATAAATAATTTCATGCACAAAAATAAATGATTGACATGTGCGTGGACCACTTACCAAAGTGCAACAATTCCGCAAAATCTCAGGTCTGTGCTTTTGTTAGGTAGAATTTCGTAAACAAATAACAAGGCAATAACAAACTTTGGCTTCATTCAGAAACACGGCTGTGGGCTGAGTTATATCAGGTTAGGCACGTTTGAAATGAACACGTGCTTAGCCTATTACGTTCTCAGAAAATTTATTAAACTTCACTGATCTTTTCTTGTAACACAAAATAACATGTGCACTTAATCTACAATATATTTTGATAAATATTCACCACTGTGACAACCACCACTAAGAACGAAAAAAAAACAAATTCTTCTCAGACTGTTGGCTATCCTGCTAAACAATGGGACTAAAGCCTACCACGTGGTTTTTAAAAACAAAACGTTTCGCGGTGCAAACACATGCACAAATAAACGAAATTTTAACAAGAAAAATAAAATGCTTTTGCTGTTTTCTTCTGTGGTTCCAACTCCAGCGATAATAGACTTTACTTGAAAATGAAATTAAGTTCGTCAAGTTGCTAAAGACAGAAAAGGGTGAATTTTATGTTAAAGAAAATAATTTGAAATTTTTGTCTTCGTGAATCCTGCCGAAGTTGCCAATTTGTTACGCGCCCGTGCTTGTGAATCCGGCCCTGCTTAAGGAACTCCGGGCATACATAAAAAGAGAATCCTGGCAAGGTTGCTAGTTTTTGTTACGCACCTGTGTTTTTGATTCCGGCCTTGCATAACCCTGGATAGGTACGCTTCTCGGACACCCCTTTAAGGGTATACTCGGTCGCGCGCGACCCCGACTCCGAAAAAAATTCAGAAAAAATTTAGTTATGCATCAATCTGTATTGTTTGACTTGCTAAAAATACTTCAAAGAATGCTAAAAGCTACTGAAAATATAAATGATACCCATCTACAAAATAACTATTTATTAGAAATATATTAAAAATTTAAGTATACAAAAAAAAGACGACGTAAATATTCACAAAAAATAGAAATATACATATACACATAAATCCCTTTAGGGACACCTTCTTAGAAGGCAAAGCAACAGCGTGTAATTGCTGGAAATGAGTTAGACCCATAGAAGTCAAGATCTGAAATGAGAAAAAAAGCGTAACTTTTTTTGGCCAAAAAAATTTGTCCAAATTTCATGAATTTTTTTTGGGTACCCAAATGAAATAAGAAGAGGCTAATTTTTTTTATAGAATAAACTCATATTATCCTAGAACAGAAATACATAATAAAATGTGCACTAAGATGTAATTTACTGTTATATCAGGGGCGAAATCTAAAGGTCATTTTTTGACGGCCTAGTTTCACAATGTAAATTTCTTATGAAAATCATTTTATCTCCTATAAAATATGATATTTATGCATTAAAATATACCAAAATATCACAAATTCTATACAGAACAAGAATATATAGAGATATGCCAACTTACCTTTCAGGTATGTCAACAAAATGGCCGCAGACCGCAACAACCCTTACAGCCCAATCTACCACTTGAAATGAAGAATGGGGTTGCAAACTCCATATTATCATCAACATCTCTTTTTAACTCCATTAGAAGTGTGTTGATGACATCCATGCCGAGGGAATACTGCCTGCTGGCCATTATTTAAGATAAATTCAAAATAAATAGAAAAAAATCGAATTTGCAAAAAATAAAAAAAATTCAGAAATTAGTATTTGAGGGAAAATGGACCTCATGGCAATATATGGCATCTAAGCCAAAACCAATGTCATGCAAGTGGTAGACACACCATCCATCCACACTTTCCAGCTATAAAGAACCAAACAAGTATCAACACTGTTCGACAATTTATAATTATGTAATAACTTTGCTGTTTGATCACTTACCCCTATAAAGGTATGTCAGGGTCGAGGTCGACCCCTGGGGGGGGGGGTAAAAAAACGAGGAAAGAGTGAAGTTAGACGAAAATTAGTCCTAAAGCAGACAATGGCATGTAGACTAGTCACCCCTTGCAGGTCGATCACTTCCATATTCGAGACAGCTGATGATTTATGGGGAAAAAACAGGTTTTGAAAATGCTGTAGGGGTCGCATACGACCCATCATACCTTTCCAGGGTTAAGGAACTCAGGGCGTACGCAAAAAGAGAATAATGGTAAGGTCGCCAGTCGGCAATAAGACAAGGAATACCGACAAAATAGATTTATTTACAATAATATTCAGATAAAAATTAAGAGAAATGGGAGCACAACAAATAACTACTTTATATTTCAAATAAGCCATGAGGTACTTCACGGGGAGTTGGGCTCACATGGAGTTAGGAAGGCCGTGGAAGGTTTTCAGCACCGTGATCTCATTCCCTGGAAAGGGAAATAAGTTAAATTATTAACCAATCACTTACTTCTACAGGCTGGGAACATGATGAAGTCGTGTGGTTAAAACCTTCAAGGGTAGGCTCCACCTTGGAAGGCTGATTTTTTGACAATTTTTTTTTTCTTTGCTAAAAGTCTTCCTTTTGCCTATCAGAAGGCCGTGATATGTGTAGAATTCATCTCCAGCCTCTATAATGCCCCCTATGGTCGTCAACGCCCTCCTTATGTTCATAGTAAAAATAAGAAATATCATTAGTAATTGTCTAATTTTTATAGTTTACCTCTCAAAAATTGGTCGAAGTCGTTTTCTAATATCAGTTTCATCAAAGAAAATGAGTTCAGGGGTGACTTCGAGATTATCTCTCATCTCTCTGTGTCATCAGAAATAAAATCGCAATTTCTCGTGGTTTTTTTCGGGAGAGGGGTGTATTTTTTGCTTGTCCTGCTCTTATGCCTTAAGTAATATAATATTTAGATGTTTTAGGCTATCAAGTGACATAATACCTACAAACACACTGAAGGTTTTGTCCCTAAATCAAGATTTAAATTTTTGGTGAATATTTATTTCAATGTTTCGCTCCATCATCGGCTTGGGTTATTGCTCGTTTTTTTCTTGCTGTGTGCTTATTTACTGTTCGATTTTGATAAAACTTTGTGTGCATGTTCCAGGTGAATAAACGAACATGCCTACAGACCGAATTTCAATTCAAGACAGTAGTTTCTCACCGGTCACCAAATAATATTAAGTCGCTGGCTCCGATTTTCACATTTTTATTCATAAAATCCTTTATTTTCCCTGTAGGTTGATAAAACTTACAGAGGTTATGCCTTATTATAGTGCTAATGAGGCCTGAAAATTTCATTAGCGTGTCTTGATTAGTGTATTTTTGGGAAATATTTTTTACGATTGGCACCCCTACAAGGTGGAGCCTACCTCAGCAAATTAAATAAAAGTGCAAACTTAGGAATTTAAACACTACACGTCGGAATCCACACTGTCACAGGGTGAAGTAATTAAGGTTAGGAGCAAACGGCACATGTGGTTTGTACACAAGGCTGGGATAACAAAGGTTCAGTGGATAGGATCTTTTGTTAAAGGATAAAAGGAAAAAAAATGTGATAAGGAAAGTAGATGGATAAAGATGATGAGGTTGAGGTAGTCAAACAGACATCTTACCTTGATAAAAAGTACTCTGTTTTCTCCCTTGTGGAGAACGTGTCACAGGTAGAAAAAATATGTAATTTCCTTATTGAAATAATGCCACTCAATTGAGATGTGAAACCATATATGTCTGACTTTTACTGATTTTGGGAATGCATATACACTGTGACGCAAACATTCACTCAGCACTGGTGTTATTGGTCAGATATGCACCTATATGGAACAGTGTGTTAAACATCGTTATGATTTGCACTAGAAGGTAAGTGTACCCATGCATCCAATGCACTGTAAAGTCCCAAAACAGTTCACTGTTCATCGCAGCACTAGACGACGGGTTTAATAATACTACTGTTATGCGCTTGTGTGTTGTGAGTCCGGCCTTGCTTAAGGAACTTAGGGCGTACACAAAAAGAGAATAATGGTAAGGTCACCTGTTGGCAATAGGACAAGGAATACTGACAAAGTAGATATATTTACAATAATATTTAAACAAAAATTAAGAAAAAGGGGAGTACAACAGATAACTACTTCCTATTTCAAGTAAATCATGAGGTACTTCATGGGGAGTTGGGCTCACATGGAGTTAGGAAGGCCGTTGAAGGTTTTCAGCACCGTGATCTCATTCCCTGGAAAGGGATATAAGTTAGATTTTTAACCGATCACTTACTTCTACAGGCTGGGAACACAATGAAGGCGTGTGGTTAAAACATTTAAGCATATTGAATAAAAGTGCAAACTTAGGAATTTAAACACTACACGTGGGAATCAACACTGTCACAGGGTGAAGTAATTAAGGAGCAAATGGCACACGTGGTTGGGACGTCCCACAAGGCTGGGATAACAAAGGTTCAGTGGATAGGATCTTTTGTTAAAGGATAAAAGGAAAAAATAATGGGATAAGGGAAGGAGAGGGATAAAGATGATGAGGTTGAGGTACTCAAACAGACATCTTACCTTGATAAAAACTACTCTGTTTTCTCCCTTGTGGAGAACGTGTCACAGGTCCTGCCTCCCTTTAGTCTTGAGAGCAAGGAGGGGTGATGGTACTCTCATGGCGGTTGATCAGCGAAGACCGATGCCCAGCCACTCCTAGGTCGACTAAACCCCATTTTGCCCGAACTGGGGGGGGGGGGGGTTATTGGCATGAGCGCTGTCCCATTGGTCATCGGCGTTTGTGACGTCTACTGACACCCCTCATCAATAGGCCTCGTGACTTTTCCTGGACTTCATTTGTGGCACTGATGAGTGTCCACGTGCTTTGAATATGTCTGGAATGAGACTTCAGGGGAGTAGACTGGTCTAGGATGGTTGGAGGGAGGGTGGTGAGGCTCTCGGTAGGGTCCTAACGCTGGTGGCATGTCGAGTGGTCCTTTTTGGTGGGGTATTTTTTCTTTGAAAAAAGTGGCGTAATGACCGCCATGAATAACACTACCCACCGCCACAACAAAATGATTTATTTCATGTACTTGCTTTGCATAGTGTTTGTAAAAGACCTTGGATGATCACCCAGTGTATGAGCGAAGTCTTTCAAAGTCCATATGTTGAAAGAAGTTCCATGAAGAAACAACTTTCCTAGGATCGTGACCTGTGGGTGTACTGTCGCAATCCGCTCTGTGAATAAAGTAGGTAAGCTTCGCTCTCAGTAGTCTTAGGGATAGGTTTGATCCTGAGGTTTTGCCTCTGAAGAGTTGTTCTCCCTTGAAGTCTGAAGTTCTTCGAAGATAGAACTTAAGACACTCTACTGGGCACAGAGGTACCTTCCTTCAGTAGGCAGATTCTCCAAGGACCCCACCTCTTAGTGGGTAGCTCATTCTTGTCAAGAAAGGCAGGATCAGGAGAGAGGTTCAGTTCTCCTGTGTCTAGGAACTGAATATTGAATATGGTCTTCATTTCTGGATAAGGCCACTATTTCACTAACTCTAGGACCTAAGGCTATTGCAAACAGAAAATTAACTTTCTGTGTTAGATCCTTTGGAGTATAATTCTCATTGTTTAAACTCGAAGCATAGTGCAAGACTTTGGTGGGGTTGCTGGCTTGAGTCTAGCGCATGCTTTTGGCATCTAATTAAAGATTTCACTAGAGAGGTCCTCTCCAAGGGCGTACAGAAGTGGTCTAGCCAAGGCCGACTTACACGAGGTAATCGTAGTAGAAGCCAGGCCTTGTTCGTGTAGCATTATGAAGAATGTGAGACAGAAATCTATTGATATTTCTGTCGGTTTCCTTGTTTTCACAAAGGAAACCTATTTCTTCCATGACGAATCATATTGTCTCCTAGTTGAACTTGATTTATACTCTTCGATGAAGTCAACTCTATCCTTCGAGATTCCAAACTTTTTGTTCACCACTAGGGCGAGAAAATCAAGAGATGTAGGATGTTGGTTCTCGAGGATGAAGCGTAGACAGTCGACTTCTGGACCCGTTGGGATAATACTGGGTCTGGCAGAGGATAGAGTTTCAGTTTCAGCTCTAGAACTAGAGGGAACCAATTGCTTTTGTTCCCCTTGGGGGCCACTACTCCTTTTGTCCCTCTGAAGGATCTTACCTTGTCAAGTACTCTTAGCAGGAGATTGGATGGTGGAAACAGGTAAATGCGATTCCACCTGATGTAGCTGAGGGACATGGAGTCCATCGCCTCTGCTTGAGGGTCCATATAAGGGGCTATATAACGATGTAGTCTCTTGTTGTCGCTCTCTGTGAAGAAGTCGGTCTGCAGTTCTAGGACTTTTTCCGAGGTGAAGGAGAATGAGTCTGCATCTAGGGACCATTCTGTCTCTATGGGCTTTCTCCTGTATAGAGCGTCCGCAGTCAATTTGCGGAACCCTGTAGGTGAACTGCTGATAGATACCAATCCTTCTTCCTTGCCAGGTAGAACGAGACTAATCTCACATGGTTGATGTGAGGCAATCTTGAGCCTTGTCGATTTAGACATTTTACTATTACTTCGTTATCCAGGACCAATCTGATGTAGATTGTTCTGTAAGGGGATGGTTTCTTCAACGTCCGGAAAACTGCCAGAGCTTCCAAAACGTTGATATGAAAGGTTTTGAACGGGTGAGACCATTTCCCTTGCACTTTTCTCTTGTGAGAATGTCCTCCCCATCCTTCCGAAGAGGCGTCCGTGTGAATCACCACTGATTGTTGTGGTGGTTGCCGGGGAACTGTTCGTTCTCGGCTCTCAGCTGTTGACCATGGCCATAAGTGCGTGCGCAACAGGGTCGGGGTCAACCTTGGTTGATCTCTTTGACCGTTTGATGCGTATCTTCTCCAGACTCCTGACGCATCTTTTAGACGTGCTTTTAGCCCCACGTCTGTCACTGCCGCAAACTGCAGAGAGCCCAATACTCTTTCCTGTTGGCATCTTGTAATCCTCTTGTGACAGATTAGTCTCTTGACAGGTCCCTCTATCTCTCTCCTCTTCTTGGATGGAATGGAGAGGTAGTGTAACTTAAGTCCAATTGGATTCCTAGCCATTGGAACTTCTGAGCTGGAGAAAGACGAGACTTCTTGCGATTGATCTTGAAGCCCAGGTGTTCCAGGAACTTGATCACCTTGTTGGCTGCCTGCAGAGAAGTAGTCTTGGATGCTGCCCATACCAGCCAATCTTCTAGACATGCTAGTACTTGAACTCCTTTGGAGTGTAGCTGCTGGATGATTGTGTTTGCCGGCTTCGTGAATATCCTTGGGGCTGTGTTCATTCCAAAGGGCAATGCTCTGAAGATACACTTCTTCTATAGCTTGAATCCTAGGTAGGAGGAGAAAGGGTGACTTGATAAAAGATGCCAGTAAGCATCTGCTGGGTCTATTGTGACTGCGTACGCCCCTTTTGGTGGAAGGGTTCTTATGTGTTTGCCAAATAATCATCCAGAACTTGTTGTTTTCGATGAACTTGTTGAGTGAAGACAAGTCTAGAGTGACTCTGAGTTTGTCTGAATCTTTCTTGGGAACACAAAAAAGCCTTCCCTGGAATTTGATGGAATTCACTTTCCTTATTACCTTCTTGTTCAAGAGTCCTGAGGTATATTCTTCTATCAAGGGGGTGGAGTGTTGGAAGAATTCTGGAAAACGTGGTGGAGTCCTGCTCCAATTCCACCCGAGTCCATTTGTTAATAAGCTGTGAGCCCAGGGATCGAAGGTCCAGCGATCACGAAAGTGATATGGTCTGGCTCCTACCTGGAACCCCTCTTTGCATGGGGGGTCCTGTGGATTTGATTCAGTGACCACGTACTACTCGGCCCCGGGAGGAGTTACCTCCGGGCGAACTTCTCTTAGGGCCATTGCCTTCTGACTAGGATGAAAGGAAGTCGACTGCCTCTCAAAGTTGGGGTTAAACACTGGCGACTGGGCTACCAGTTGTTGAGGGACCATCAGGAAAGTGGTTTGAGGCATCGTGGTCATAGTCACGGCAGGAAGTTGTGCAGGTCTGAGTGGTCTCCTTGCCTTTTTATTCTTGGGCTGGGGACCTCCGTCCAAGGAAGATTTCCTCTTTGAGCTCATGCCCCACTTTTGGAGAAGGTTCCTGTTCTGGCTATGATCTCTTGGATCAGTTCCTGTGGGAAAAGGTCTATAGCCTAGATGTTTGAGGTAATCAGCTTCCATGGTTCATGTCTTATGGTCGCTGAGGCCAAAACAAACTCTCTTCAGGCTCTCCTCGCTCTGAGGAAAGCATATAAGTCTTTCTCAAGGGTACCCATGTGGGACTTAGCAAGGAAAATGAACATTTCCGGGGCGTTCTGTAGACCTGCACTCATTTCCAGGCAGTTCTGATGAGAAAGGGAGGCTGCAAGTCTCTCCTTCGTCTCCTTTTCCCTCCTTAGAAGATGGTCTGGCAACTTCGGAAGGTTCTCATTGAACTGCTGGCCTGCTATCTCTGGATCCAACTTAGACAGGGAGAAGGTTAGGTGGACATCCTTGTAGGTAGGCAGTGCTAGAGAGAATGGTTTGCATTCCTCTAGGGTTTGGCAGGGTTTGCCCTCGTCGACTGCCTTGATGGCAAAATCTAGTGCTTTTTCTGAAAAGGGGAAAGAGATGGAGGATGGAGCAAGAAAGGTGGGATATCTCTTGCTCAGGGCCGGGACTTTGGAGTTGGGGTACCCGGCTCCTTTCAAGGTTTTCAAGAGGGTGGCTTGCGCCTTGTCATGCTTGAAGACAATTACCTCTTTGGGTACCGTTTCCTGACGGGCTGCATGTTCATCCCGCAGTCTTACGTAACATTCTGGGTAAGCTGAAAAGTTAGGCCAAAACTCTAGTTTTTCAATCAGTTTGGTCCCCAACTTCTCCGAGACTAATAGTTTCCCATTCATCATGGGCATATGCACCGCATACCTCCAGTGGTCGGTTTTGAAGCAGAGAGGGAGATTCAACACTTTAATGGGCTACTTAGTGGAGCCCTTGGTAGATCCAGGCCGGTCCGCCATCTCCTACAACAGTATCTGCTGACACCTGAGTGATTCTCTCATCGTCTCTTGTTCCTTGTTCCATCATCCGTTGAATCGAAGGGAGGATCGCTTTGTTCTTGTCGGCATGTGCAACTGGTTGTGGAGTTGGGATTGAATAAGTAGACGGCATAGGTTGGTATGTCGTCACGGCAAACTAAGGGTCTTCGGTTACCGTTGAAACGCATCTTTCTTCCTCCGCTTGTGGATGTTCCACGTCTTCTTCAGGGCCTCCTTTAGTAGGTCCTTCTTAGTGTTAATGGACACTTCTGGCATCCTTTCTTGGTAGATGTCCATGCCTTCCAGTGCCTTATCTATGTCCGCGTCGATCTTCACTTGTATGAGGGGAGACTTGACCTGTTCCTGAGGCACCACCGCATTTGGTAGAGCCTTGGGGAACATTAGGCACTTTAGGGAGTATTGGGTAGGTACAGTCCCTGAGAGTTCTTTTGGAAACTACTTACCCATTTTCGAAGGGTCTCCCTCGCTCTATCCCTAGTCTCTATGTTGACTGATGGAGCTTCTCAGAAGCCGTTGGCTAGCAGGGTTGAACAAGTGGGGAAACCCTTCAGGTCCTAATACTTGAGGACTCCTGACACGATGTAGCAGGGGGCATGAGTCCTTCACTTCGTGTGGCCACAAAAGTCTTTGCCTTTGTGGTGGCAGAATAAGGCTGCACAATTCTCCATTGGCTCCTCCTGTAAAGGAAAAGGGGCTCAATGAGTATTTATTTTTTTCATATAGGTGATATAAACGTATACAATCTTTATCAACAATAGTAATTACTATTGTTTATGGTAGCTTAGGTTAGTAAGCTTGAAAGGAAGTAGAAAAGACACATATCTGTGTTTCCTCTCCCAGGCCATTGCTGAGACCTTCGTCAGTAATAATATTTAGTTTCCCTGATAGGGAGAATACAAGGTAGGAGAAAACTCTAGGAACTAGAGTTTGACTTAATAAGTGTCTATACTAACATTATCTACCTGTATTAGATATTAACACTGATTGGTGATTTTTTAGGGTCCTGAAAATCGAAATAAACCATCTGGGTGTTGAGGAAGTACTCAGCCTCAACATAAAATCGTGGTCCCAACAATTGACTGCGACAGGAAACACAGAGTATGTTAGAAAATGTGTGTACTACTGTATAGTTATATACTGTAGTTTAGCCAGCGACACTGCCGGGGTTAGGTTAGTACCTGGCGGCACTAACTGATAGAGGGAGAAAAAGCATTGAGGAAGGAGAGTTTCCGATTACTATGGTTAACATAACAATTGGAAGTGTAGGAGGACTATCAGGCCGCGTACTGTCTCCTTGCCAGAATTAGAGTTCCAATGGAAGGGGTAAGAATCTGTCTGATTCTGGCTTCAACCATCCACGAAAGGTCTGCCACCGGCTATGCGGCCGGTGGCAACAATTGTAGATGGCAGCCCAATAGAGTCTGAGGACTTCCCAAAGTATGTTAGGCTTCCCACTGGCAGCCGTCAGGAGCCTTCTCAATCTTCCCCCCAATAATATTCACTTCCTTTGAATGAAGGAAGTAAGGGGGAAGGTGGCTGAGACGGCTGAACTAACTGCTACCGGCAGGGTACCAGCTGGAAACGCAGTCAACCTAGTAAGCCAGGATGACTGTCGGAATACTAGTGAAAGAGTATTGTGACGGCTACGACGTCACTAAAGGACAGAGGGAGCCTTATTGCCTTATTTTTTGTTTGGGTTCCCCCAGGTCCCTCAGTGTGAGGCACCTCGTATATCCACCAGAGAGTTGCTAATACATCTTCCGGTGTATTTTGCATCTTCCAGTCTTGGATGGTCTGGGATGCATCTTAGGTATTTATCGAGCTGATTTTTAAATGCATCTACGCTCACTCCTGATATGTTTCTTAGATGAGCTGGCAGCACATTAAATAGTCGCTGCATTATCGATGCTGGTGCGTAGTGGATTAATGTCCTGTGCGCCTTTCTCAGTTTACCTGGAATGCTTTTTGGCACTATTAATCTACCTCGGCTTGCTCTTTCTGATACTTTAAGCTCCATGATGTTTTCAGCAATTCCTTCTATTTGCTTCCATGCTTGTATTATCATGTAGCGTTCTCTTCTCCTTTCTAGACTGTATAGTTTTAAAAATTGCAGTCTTTCCCAGTAATCAAGGTCCTTAACTTCTTCTATTCTAGCAGTATAGGACCTTTGTACACTCTCTATTTGCGCAATATCCTTTTGGTAGTGTGGGTACCATATCACATTGCAGTACTCGAGTGTACTACGCACATAATTTTTGTAAAGCATAATCATGTGTTCAGCTTTTCTTGTTTTAAAGTGTCTGAATAACATTCCCATTTTTGCTTTACATTTAGCCAACAGTGTTGCTATTTGGTCGTTGCATAACATATTCCTATTTAAAATTACACCAAGGTCTTTAATTGCTTCCTTGTTTGTGATTGTCTCATTATTAGGTCCCTTGTATGCATACACCATTCCTTCTCTTTTTCCATAATTTATTGATTCGAATTTATCTGAGTTAAATACCATCCTATTTATCTCCGCCCATTCATATATTTTGTTTAGATCTCTTTGTAGTGAGTTCCTATCTTCATCACAAGTAATTTCTCTACTTATTCTTGTGTCATCGGCGAAACTTCTCACTACGGAGTTTTCAACATCACAGTCTATGTCTGAGATCATAATAACAAATAGCAGTGCAGCTAATACCGTACCTTGGGGCACACCAGATATTACCTGGGCTTCATCTGATTTCTCGTCATTTGCAACCACTATCTGTTTTCTGTTTTGCAGGAATTCTTTTACCCATTTTCCTATCTTTCCCACAATATTATGCTTTCTCATTTTTTTCTCCAATATGTTATGGTCTACCTTGTCAAAGGCTTTTGCAAAATCTAGATAGATCACATCTGTGTCTTTTTCATTTATCATATTATTATATATGTTTTCATAGTGAGCTATCAGTTGGGTCTGTGTACTTTTTCCAGGTACGAAACCGTGTTGACCCATATTAAACAAATTATTTTTGACCAAATGGTTCATTATTTTCTTTTTTATTACCCTCTCATACACTTTCATAATATGTGATGTTAGACTAACAGGTCTATAATTGCTTGCCTCTAGTCTTGATCCACTTTTGAAGATAGGGGTTATATAAGCTAATTTATGTTTAACATATATCTCGCTCATATCTATACTCTGTCTTAGCAGTATTGCAAGTGGCTTCGCGATAGTGTTTGCAGTTTTTTTTAACAAAATCGCTGGAACTCCATCTGGTCCGGCTGCCGATCCATTTTTAATTTCGTTTATAGCCGTGACAATATCTGCTTCATTAATATCTATATCCGTTAGATATTCAACATTTTCTTCTCTCATTTCTGTTTCATTATTCTCATTCGCAATTCTTGGCGTGAACTCACTCTCATATTTTTCTGCTAATATGTTGCATATTTCCTTTTTTTCATTCGTTAGCCGTCCTTCAATTCTTAGAGGGCCTATTTCTATTCTCCTTTTATTCATCTTTTTTGCATAGGAGTAAAGTACTTTGGGGTTTCTTTTTATATTTTGAAGTGTCCTTTCTTCTAAGTCCCTTTTTTCATTTTCTTTCGACTGTATAATCTTTTGTTCTGCATTTTCTATCTTACATTTTATTTCCCTCATTTTCCACACATTTTTTTCTTTTGCAAGATTTTTCTTCCACTTTTTAATTTTCTGAAATAAGATCCTTCTGTCTCTTGGTATGCACGTCTTTTGTTTATTGTTTTTTTTCGGTACATATTTTTCAACAATTTTCTCCAGTATTTTGTACAGTATATCCGTATTTACCTGTATATTATCACTTATAAATACATTTTTCCATTCTTTATTCAGTTCTTCATTTATTTCTGACCATTTTATATTCTTACTGTAAAAGTTATATTTTCCATATCCTTCCCAAAGTTTTGTGCTTTTATTAATTCTGTGATCACTTGCTTTGGAATGAACTATCAACTCTATGACATTGTGGTCTGAAATTCCCGTGTTATACACTATTATTTCTTTAACATAATTCACCTCATTCACAAATACTAGATCTAGGACATTTTCCTTTCTTGTTGGAATGTGGTTTATTTGTTGCATATTATGTTCTAATAGCATATCTTGAAGCTTTTCAAATTGCCTCTTATCTTCTGCGCTACTATTACTATCTTTTTTATATGTATACATACAACCACTTTCTTCTATCCGTTCTTTCCAATCCACGAAAGGAAAGTTAAAATCTCCGGATAGGAGTATATTCCAGTCTTTATGGTTTCTACATATATCATCTATTTTTTCTATTATTATGTCAAACTCCTTAGTGTTTGGGGGTCTGTAAACTACAATATTCATTAGTTTTTCAAATTCAAATTCTACCGCAATCAATTCACATTCTGTGTTGCTGTATTTTTCACATACTTTTCCTTGATTTATGTCTCTTCCATATATTGCGGTTCCCCCTTGATTCCTATTTTTTCTGTCTGATCTATAAGTTTGGAAACCCTTTATCTGGTCATCACTGCCAGTCTCTTGGGAATACCATGTTTCACTTATATTTAATATATCTATTTTTTCAATTTGGGTTAGTTCTTCTAAGAACTCTATTTTCCTTTTGGAGTTACTCGTGACTAAACCCTGTGCATTCATTACTATTATGGTTTGTGTTTCATCCCCATTATTTAATATTGGTAATAATATGGATTCTCCCATGCTTCCTTCCTGTTCTGATATGATGTTCTTTTCTTCATTTCCCGGAATTCTGCCATTAAAAAATCCAACTTTTCTATTATATTTGCTCTTTCGCCTTCATATTTATTTGTGTGTGTATACCTGCAACTGTCCCCATATCTGCACCAGCCCCTGGCATTATAGATGCATTCTTTGTAGTTGGGCTCTAAATGTGCAGGTTTGGGTTGAAAGCCCTCATATCTTGGGGCTCTTGGTTCAAAGCGCGGTTTATACACGGCCTGCTTTTTTGTTTCTTTTTTTGTTTCTTTTTTGCTTTCATTTTTCTTTTCAGTTTGCTGAGTTTTCTTACTTTCATTCATGGTTGCAGGATGCATATATCTACATTTTTTGTTGTAAATGCATCCTTTTCCTTCTTTTAGGTTTTTGCATATTTTTGGATGGAGATCTCTGCATTCGTCTCCATATCCGTCTAAATACGCACATTTACCATATATTTCATAATTATGGCATATCTTTGGATGCTTGTAGTAGCATCTTTCGCCAAATCTGCAATTCCCTCTTTTCAGCATATTGCAGACTATATCCTTCTTTTCTATTTTTTCTTGTTCTTGCTCTTCCCTAAAATTATGTAGGTCCGGGTAGAGTCTCTTGGGTCTATTATTTGTTTCCATCTGGTAATTTATTTCTTCATAAGTATGTTGTTGGATGGCATCATAGGTTATATCAATGATTTCTTCTGCATCCTTACACATATCCTGTTCATTGTTCTCTTCTTCTTCTTTTTCTTCTTCTTCTTCTTCTGTTTCTTCTTCTTCCTCTTCTTTATCTTCAACTATTTGCAGATTTAGTCTCGACTTAATTATATTTTCTATCCAGACTAAGCATGTTGACCAGAATACCTTTGTGTCTTTATTTTTTATTTTTTGCTGTATTTCAGCACATGTGGGATGTGTTGGGACATGACAGGCATCACATTTTCTAATCAATTGTTGAGGATTATTAATGGAATACCATATCTTACATGTATTACACCATTTTGGCATTCTTTTTCCCATTGCATCAATCAGCATATTCACCATATTGGACTTCTTATTGTTCTTTGATGGAATGTGTTGATTGATGTAGACTTTCTTTATAAGTCTCTTTATCACTTGGATTTTCTTTGGAATTTCTTCAATTATTTTGCTGATGTTTTCCGCAGATTTGCTCCAGTTTATTGGATCATATTGTTTCAATATGTCTGCGAATATTTTTCCGTCACATTGGTTGACGTTACTAGTGACCTCTGTTATCAGACGGTCGAGCTCCTGTTTCGCCAACTCATGGAATTTATTTTTGCTGAGTCCAGCGATGTCTCTCCAAGCCTTGCCCGTGTTGTACATAGCCATCTTGATTAGATTTTTAGTAATTCACAAGATAACTATTCTATGCCGACGTTTTATCCCACTTCTCCGACCTCAAACTAATCACTGACTATTCACGAAAACTTGTAGCTATATTGCACTCGATAGCCTTTTGTTATCCGCGTTAAATCATGATATTTATAGGATCGCAAAAGTGTAATCACTAACCGGCACACAGATACAAAACTGAGAGGAAGGGTAAAGGGTCTTGTAGTTCAAGAGATGAGAGGTGGCGGCAAGTATGCCGCCTACCTTCAACACTTAACTGAGGAAGCATGGCTTCCTGAGCTGAGGACGTCGTCGGCGGCAGAGGAAACATGGTTCCTTTGCTGGCGACATAGTTGGCAGCAAGACAAGGGCACCCTGATTTCGTCACTATCTAAATCAAACCTGGAGCTCGAGGGCGATGAAGAAGACAATGGATGCCCCCTGTAGCGGCGGTGGTACTCAGGGAGGGAGGAAGGGTTTAGCCTCTTTTCTCTGAGAGAGAATGTATATCATACCATATCCATAGATTCTAGAGAATGTGAGTTCTCATCTGAATCAATAAGGAACGATAGGGTGAAGCTAAACATTGGAAATTACTTTACTAACGTATAAATGAGCGAGAGTAGTCTCGCTCTGGAAGGTTCCCCGGCCAAGGTAGTTGATTCCGCCGAGGCTCCCGCTGCATACGATCAGTAAAGACACATAATAGGAAGAGGAATAAGATTCTGTATGCAAGACCAGCACTTTTATAATTTGCATAAATAGCTAACATTATAGCTCAATTCTGGGAACTGTTGCCCTACTGACTAACTAAAACGTAATAGTAACGGGCGACTGCAGTCGTAAAATGGCTGCTTCCGGTGTAGGAAATGTTCACCTAAACACACTTAAATTATAGAAATTTGACTGTGAAAAGGGAGACTAAAATTATACAGAGGAAAGAATTAATACTCAGCTTTCCAAAGGATGAAAATTCTGGAGATTGCATGATGAATATTCCAATAGCTTGTAACAAAACACCGGGTTAACATGGGAGCACAACTCGCTTAGAGAGCTACAAGAAAAGGAATGGGGTCATAGTAGTTATTGGGAAGGAGGTTCACTGGGTACCTAGATCGGCACCCCCTTCTCTCGCCACTCTTCCCCCTTACATCAAAGAGTTAAATCTATTCGGATTGAAGATTGCTATGTGTCGTATGTAAAAATACGTCCCCTGATATTATGCGATATCCTTAATTGGATACTCGCGCCAGGAGTTAGAATCCTGGAGTCCTTCGGTTTATTTCTCTGGGAGTAGCACTGTAGCAAATATCCCTTAGAAGGCTACCTAAAGGAACCCTTCCATCAGGACGACATGGCCTAAGCCGAAAAAAGAGGAATGCATAGAGCTTTGCCAGCTTACCTGTTGGATATGCTTACAAAATGGCAGCCAACCACACCACTTTGTAAGGACAAATCTGTACCTGAAATGGAGAAAGATATGTCAATATCAGCGAGTTATTTACTTATATAGTTGTTCGGGGAGTTGCACAAACATATTATGGTAGCTAGAATGAAGTTTATAGATTATTTTGCAATTAAAAAAAAATAGAATAATGATCACAATTAAGTTATCATAAAGGTACAAACTTACAAAAACAGGGAAAATTATAAGCTATTTTATAAAAACATACGGGGTAGAAGACATTCACAAAAACTTTGCAACAATCCTTTTTTATTCAAGCTTAAACACTACTGCATATTCGATAATTATATAAAAAACTTTATATTTGACAACTTACCTGATTTAGGTATTGATGGGTCAAACTCAACCCAAGGGTATCTCAAAAATAGCACAAGGAAAATAGCTGGGATGAAATGCGTCCTGGCCCGACTGCTGCGCACACTGAACTCAGGTCTCACAGGTCAATATCCCTCGCAACCAATACAGACGAAAAATTATGACAAAAAACGTGTGTTTTTTTTTATTTTAACATTGGGTCGCATACGACCCACCACACCTATCCAGGGTTGAGGTTCCTGTAATAGCAACCTATTATAACAATTAATCTCTGGTGTGTTGGGATGTATATAAATCCAGTGTTAAACCGTTCACAGTATGCACTATTGAAAAGATAAATAATTATATGTACCTTGGCATAGATGATAGAATAATTATAGTTAAATCAAACCAAAGTGGCGGGCGAGAGAAGCTGACTTCTCAGTGCATCGTATCTACATCAAAATATTTCTGACATCATAACTTCAAGACCACCCGTTGAAGATATGGACGAACACTTTGATCTGGGGATTAACTGATTTAGCATGTCTTTGTCCGAGTGGAGCTTGACATTTAAATCTTAAACATTGTAACTTCTGATTATTTTTAGAGGAAATTTAGATATTATTTCCTCATTTTTATAGTTTTAGTTTTCACTTTACTGGAATTATTCTTTACACCTTAGTTTTTTTTCTCTCTCTCTCTCTCTCTCTCTCTCTCTCTCTCTCTCTCTCTCTCTCTCTCTCTCTCTCTCTCTCAAAGACCTTTAGAGGTGGACGTTGTAAATGCTGTCGATTGACTGCCTTTACTTGTTAAAACATTGCTTTATATAAGAGAGATAAAATTAAGTACAAATTATAAACAAGGTTTGCTTGAAATGACTTCAAGGCATTTACTGGAGTCCTAATCTTAGAGGCTCAAGAAATGGATGGATGGGTTACGGGATTTGCGGCATAGTCCAAGCTTTGGCTATTATAAAGGTCCCTCACTGATATAATGAAGCATGAGAAAAATAAATTGTATAATAAATTAGATTATGTATACCTCTCTGTCTATGTATATATGTGCACACGCATATGTATATATATATATATATATATATATATATATATATATATATATATATATATATATACACACACATATATATATATATATATATATATATATATATATATATATATATACTGTATGTATATATATATATATATATATATATATATATATATATATATATATATATATATATATATATATACATATATATATATATATATATATATATATATATATATATATATATATATATATATATATATATATATATATATATATATATATATATATATGTATGTATATATATATATATATATATATATATATATATATATAAACTGTATGTATATATATATATATATATATATATATATATATATATATATATATATATATATATATATATATACTGTATGTGTATATATATATATATATATATATATATATATATATATATATATATATATATATATATATATATATATATATATATATATATATATATATATATATATATATATATATATATATATATATATATATATATATATAGTTGAAGATAAAGAAACCATCCTATGAGAGGACATGTGGATTTTACGGAGAAATGTAATTTTGAATGACTTTTAATCTATCAATGCCTCTAATATCTCTGGTTGCCTTATAGGCTATGACCACCGGTCTAAGAAGTAAAAAAAAAAAAAAAAAAAAAAAAAAGCTCCGGGAAATCCAAATGTTTGCCTGCAGCCCCCTGAAATAAAAGCAGAAAGGGAGAATCTATCCAGGATTATGATTGACAGAACCCACCCACCTTTAAGGCATTAATCCATCTTCTGTGTCAGGATTTGCCTATCGTTAGATGTCGACACGATATATTCTGTGTTTCACCCGCCAATTTGGTTTGGTTTGCCTATAACATCATTTATTCTTAGTAATTTATGTGTCCTTTTTTCCAAGGAATATTGCCGTGTGAAGCCCGTGCACCTGCAGCACATGGTTCTAATCTTTTTGAGTATTTAAAAAAGAAAAAAAAAATCTCGACAATCACACGCGCACTACACTGAAATTTACGGAGAAGGTCCAAGTAAAGGCCCATTCGCAGTGTACTGTTCATTTTCATACGGATATAGTTCGTTTACGTTCCAACAAAATTTCTGTTTTCACACTCAACACTTCGGATACGTTCAGTCCGGATACAGCTGTTGCTGCAATATGGCACCAACAATAAGATACTGTAAATCCTCTCACTGCAATAGCATTATTTACAGAAGAGGAAGTTGGAGGGAGAATAGTGGACTATCTATAATCAATTACTAGACAATTAAATAAAGTCTTAGCAGTACTTTAGAATGAAAATATTTAAGTTACATTATTTAATTAGGAAAATCTAAGATAATCTGCTATAATTCAGTTATTTGATTAAAAAAAAAAAGAGATAATCTTCTTAAGGCCAATATTCCACTTCAAAAAAAGGCATTTCACGACGAGAAAGATTAGCTGTTTGTCTCGGTTTGATATTGTTAAACTCGGCGTGTTATACAATAAAGGTTTTATTATAGAAATATTATTCACTAAACTTTTTGATACACAAAACTATTATGCAGTTGATATTTTATAATAATAATAATAATAATAATAATAATAATAATGAGAGAGAGAGAGAGAGAGAGAGAGAGAGAGAGAGAGAGAGAGAGAGAGAGAGAGAGAGAGAGAGAGAGAGAGAGAGATCAGGTATTTATTTAAAAGGAAATTCTATTTTTTTTCCGACTACAACTAACAACTAAAAAGAGAACATACTATATATTTAACTCTATTGGGTATGAATGACAGTTTGGCCCCAAAGTTTGACCACACAGTGATGTACCCATTCACAAGTCAAATCGGCCGCTAACGGGACATGCGTACGATATTCGTAAACACAAACGGGCGTACGAAAGACTGGCGTTTTGTTAGTTCCCGCCAGACGTACGTCTGCATACGGCCTATACACACTCCTACAGAGCAAAAAAGGGCAATTTCGATCTAGGTAAGAAAACGGGAGCAAGATACGTGAACGTGTGATCCCAGCAACGTGTACGGTCTTGAGCCCCAACCGTGATTTGCAAATCAAATAGGAAACCGGATGGTACGTGCAACCCCCCCCCCCCCCCCAAAAAAAAAGAAAAAAAAAAAAAAACGTGGCGTCACACGCCAGTAGTCCCAGCAACCGCAGTTTTACTTCACAAACCCTAAAGTTTGACATGCTTGGTTGACAACTACCATTAAATCCTCTTACGGGAGAAAACGGGAGGAAGATACCGGAATGCGTGATTCCAGCAGTAAGATACTGTATATATACTTTTTGCACGTATATCTTTCGTTTCGTACGTCGGAGATTTCTTCCAAACATTTCTGAGTCGTACAAAAGAGAAACGAAGACCGAGCCGTATAGTGTGAACCAAGGTTTATAAAATACCAGGTCTACCCATCAGCGGCCCATACTGTGTCCTTTACTGTGCAGGCTAGCCATTTGGTTATTGGTGACGTCACACCGTACCACGGTCTGATTTACAGCCTTTGTTTTCCGGTATTTACTATTTTACAGTTTGCTTGCAAGGAAGCTGGTGTTCAGTATTCCACTCTTTTCCTCCATTTCTACGTTAAATAGTTGTGTTAGTATGTTGAATGTCGAACTATAAATTTTAAAGACCGTATCAAATTATTAAAGCACAAATCAGAAATAATTTTGAGCGTGTTTCCATCTAATCATTTGATGAATGCATCATTGCCTAAAAAAAGTTGTTATGACAAAGATTCAGATACTCTTTATGCTCTAAAAATTTTACTATCATTGAGATAGAATTAGCAAGTTTTCCTGCACTGTTTATATTTAACGATCTAGGTCCTACCAACGTTAGTTTATGGAAATCTTTAGGGATAAGTGTGCAAAATTCAAGGATTGAAAATCCAGCATCACCTATCGCGTTGTTTGTGTCTCTGCTGATGTTCCACATCGCATGAGACTAATAAGAAACAATTTCTTTGATAATGGTTTTCAGCAAATTGACGGTGATTTTGTCCACTGCTCATCGGTATGAGAACTTATACAGTTAAAGTGATCTGAAAACATTATATAAACTTGGAGAAACATATAAATGTCAGTGGCTTTCAGCTTATGAATGTAAAATTAGCTGTAACATTGAGATTAGAAACAATTACGAAATCGCTTAAATATGTTTGTAGCAAAGGATTATTTTTAAATAAGCATTGGGAAGAAATGAGTTAATTTATTCCTGGAGTTCCGTACGATACAAAGATGTTCAGAAATTAATACGGTAGAACTTACAAAATCAGGATGAAATCATCAATTGCACGACACCCAGTAAAATCATTGAAGGTAATTGGAAATAATTGTCTTTATTCATTCCAAATACGATTGGTAGTTTCTTGAGAATATTTGCCAAAATTGTTAGAAATGGTAACAATTATATTTAATAAATAATTTTTATTGACTTGTAGAATGAATCAAGATAGACTTGAACATTTCCTTACCTTTTTGTGACAAATGGAAGTCTGCTATCAGCCCTCAGCGTTATATACAGTTAAACATTGTGTTAAATCTCATCTATTAGAGAAGGATAGTTACCTTATAAGATCAAAATATAATACAGATCCCAATTGCAAAATGGATAATGTAACAGCTGGAAACTTGTTTTTCTTGATAATGAAACTCTTTCTCTCTCATGATAAAGATGACAAATCGCTACAATGTGAACTAAGGGTATTTGCGATGATATTTTGTTTGTCCGATGAATTCGACGGTGAAGGAGATGATGTTACAGAAAGTGTGCAAAATATAAAGGAGGTCTAGACTGTTTCGCCGGTTTCATTGCTCTTAAGTTTCCCTAATGCACCAATCTTGGGTCGTCTGTATTAATGGCTGACAATTCATGGACAGGTATAATCAGCAGGGCAAATAAGGAATTAGTGAAGCCATCAAAAGAATTTACTGATCTGATAAAGAATATTGGAAAAAAATTCAAAGTTATCAGGGGAAAAGGACAAACATGGGAACAGAGTAGTAAAAAATTAGCATTAGTTATTCCAAATGTAATGGAATTACCACTTTTAGTCACTTATTTTGTTCGTTGTCAAAATATTTCTGGAATAATAATATTAATTAAAAGAAATAACTTCCGCAGGGAAAATATTATTAAAGTTAGAAGGTTGTAAAATGTAATAATCATGATCACTTATTTCTAGTGTTTTTGTAAAACTTTATTTGAATTGATATTTTCAAAATTTTGTTTTGTGCCATAAGTAGAAGATTAGTGTAAAAATGTATTTACATATCCATGCACGTTTCTTATTTGTACATTTGGTGAAACAATATTTCCATAAAGGATTTGAGTAATATTTGTTCTCTTCTGATATGCGAATTTTTAAACCATTTTCCTTAAAAACTTTCTCACAGAAAGTATTTTCGAACGAGATCTAGTCATGAAAATACCATATAATATTAATTTTCCTGGAATAGAAATGTTATTTTCAACGGGATAATGAAGAATACTGAACTTTTGCAAAGCAAGCTAATGCTGAATAGTACTCTTTCGCCGGCCAATGGCGCTCGTGACGTCACAAAACTTACCCCCAGTTAACGTTTACCCCTCTAATCCCCGCTAACCCCTTATTTATCTGTGCGTGGTTAGACCTGGTTGGTGTGAACAGCTCCATAAGTTTCTATGTAATAATTGTCGAACGAAATCCGTTCGAAGACGAAACCTAAACGAACCGTACAGTGTGAATCAGCTTAAAACCTAAGGACGAAAAGACACGTTGCCATATTTCTGACCTGTCACCCCACTAAATTCTTGGATTAATCTCTGTTGGGACACGACGACGTATTCAAAGATTATTTCCCCTGAAGGTCCCAGCCAAAATTTTGTTTTTTTTTTCATGTCATATTGTCTTTTATAATCGATATTTTATTAGTATTGTTGACAGATCAACGTGCTCTCCATTTTTTATTGTTATTCTATGTTTTTAATATTTCCTTAATGATACAGTAACTATTTGACTTCTTATTTTTCTATTTTATCTTATATCCTTTCTTTATTTTTAATTTTTTGTTTCCCTTCCCGTCAGGGTTGCCGCTCGGATAATAATAATAATAATAATAATAATAATAATAATAACAATAATAATAATAAAAATAATAATAATAATAATAATAATAATAATAATAATGGAGAATACAAACAATTTCATACATATATCTTTTATTTCGAAATATAGATGGTAAAGCAACAGAAATTACATGATATGCTTTTGAGTAGATACCTCATCAGATGACTCAAGACTTATTATTATTGAATCAATGTATTTATCGACAACCAAAACTTGTTTTGAATCGTCCTCCTGTATGTTTTCGGCGTGTTATGTGGCATTCAGCCAATTTCCTTTAGTCACAGAAGGCAGTAATGCTTTTAGAAATACCCTTAAATCTACCACTTCAGAAAAATCGCCACATACGTCTTTACATGTGCTCAAATAAGTTCAATTCGTATTGTATTGGCAATAGTATGGGAGAAGACGAATAAACTTGTGACTTTGTTCAACTGTAATTCTAAAAATCACGTATGCGGAATCTATATTTTGGGTGGTATTTACTTGGCCGTTTCTAAAAGTTGATATTTTAACTTTATGTCTCATGGTGCTGAGCCTTTTTTTTATGAGCCAGTGCTTTATTTGCATCTTTTTTGATGTTGTGGGAGTTTATCTAATTTTGCTGAATGATAAGGTGCATTATCCATCACAAATTTGGAAGATGGGGATAGATTTGGTAGCAAAGTCTTACAGAACCATTATTTAAATACGACACTTTTTTTTCTGGTTGACAAACAGTTTATGATACTTGTGTGTGTGTCCTTTGATTAACTCTTTAACACATCTCTGTTGTAGCATTTGTAATTCTCTCTCTCTCTCTCTCTCTCTCTCTCTCTCTCTCTCTCTCTCTCTCTCTCTCTCTCTACATCTGAGTGTGGGATTGAAACACTTATCGTCGGGGGTGGTTCTTGTCGGTATCTGCCCGAAGGGAATACTTCCTAACGAAAGCTGTATAATAAATGACCCTCGCTGACTTAAGAAACTATATCAGATAAGTGACAACGTTTGTGCCACGCTTCTTTATAGTGCGATTGAATAATGATACAAAACTATAACAATTGTAAATTGAGTTTTCATATCATTAATGTTTTACATCTAAAGTACTGTAATTGTATACATTAAAACCATCAAATAGTATCGGTTTCTCTTTACTGTATTTTAGAGATACAATGTCGGAAATATGGCATCGTATATTTTTGTCCAGAAGTACAGCTGGACCTCCTTCGTAAATTTGAGAGAGTATAAAATAAAGTAAATATTTACCTCGCTGTTATCACAAAACTTTAGATGACATATAAATCACTAATACACAATATTTTGTCTGAAAGATGGAAATAAACTTGTTTTACTGCTGCAAAATCAGCAATAAATGCGTGATATATATTTGCACCGTCATTTCTATTTTGTTGCGGGATAACTTAGAAACAAAGTGTAGGCTGGCATGAAACCAGTTTCAAACTACCCCTCCCCCGGTAATCTGAAACCGGTTACAAGTTACCGGTGGGGGGAGGGGTAGCTTGAAACCTTTACACCAGTCGAGTCCAGCGGGACAAACCGTAGCCTAAAGCCGGCCATACACGCACAGGACTGGCACACTGATTTGGCGGCGATTGGCAGTTGGCACGAAAAGACCAATTGTTAATGTGTATGGGGGGTAAACAGGACAAACCCGCTGCGACTAGCCTGTCCTCTCATCCTTTCAGCAGGTTTGACCGGACAGGACAGGCCGAGATTGACTGTATCCCCGCCAGTCTCTTGCTTGCGTGGAGACTGACTGCAATGCGACTGGGTTGATTCACCTCTTTTTTGACACGTACAGTATTATTTATTATACGACCAAACTTCGTCCCTTGATCGGAGCGCTTTTTATAATATAATGATAAACTAATTGCATTATATAATCAAGACTTTATTTATCGTTATATTTGTTATGGCTAGTTGCCAATTCTTACAATTTATATTATTACTTTCGAGGCTTTATTTATTATTATATGTGTTTTGACTTATACGTTCAAATTTTAAATATATTACTCATATCATTTGATCATCTTTTTCATCAAAAGTAATAGAAATCGTCTATTGACATTCATTATGGCTTATGATATTTTCATTTAGGCTAATCTTGTCGGTAGAGTAACTTCTACTTATTCCTTTTTATTTTTTTTAAATTATCCATTTCCTTAACAAGTTTGAAATATTTTACATTATATTGTTTTTTATTTGATGGTTTCACGTCATTTTCCTTCATCAAGTTATGACTTACGTGAATTTCATTTCCTTTTTTATGGTATATTTTGTCTTTAAAATCACACAATATTCTGCCTTATTCATGCAATAGTATCTTACACTATGCTAATAAACAGATATTGGTACAAAAGAAAATTAATTGAATATTCAGATAAAGTGTTTGAATACTCATGGGCAAAACTAAGGTCTAAAACATGGGTAGATGATAAATTGAGTAGCACTATCCTAAAAAATTCTGACTTTATCATCTTTTCATCACAAGGAAATTAAAATCTTATATTAGCAGAGAGATATATTTACAAAATATTTTATCAATATAGCATAGAGAAATACAGAAGTGCAAAGTCATTCAAGCAACGAAAACATAATAGAAACACTCAACTAATGTAGGAGAGGATAGATTCTTATCCCATTAAAGTGCTACAAGTAACAATTATCAGATTAATATAAGATGTGTAGATGCACTCATAAAAGGGAATTTGACTAGTGACCACTGAAATGAAACTGCCAATTCCTGAGGAATTAAATCAGAGGAGGACAGTAGCTTATCCTACGAAACAGCCAAGGAGGTTTGCGAAAGAACTACAAGCAACAGTTATCATTCATACAAATATAAGACTTGCAGATGCACTGATAAAAGGAAAATTATCTACCGGTCTCTGAAACGATACGATCAGGTATCGAGGCAATACAACCGGTAGGACAGAAGTTTATCCTTGAACCAGCAACAAACCAAAGAGGTTTCATACAAACCCTCCTTGCTACAAGCAATAATTATAAGATGAATAAAAGATGTGGAGATACATTCATAAAAGGAAATTAACTACTGACCACTAAAATGGTGACAGTTTTCTATTTTCATGGTTTGAAAAAAATTGCAAAAGTTATAGCCTACGAAATACATACTGATGAAATGTAAACAATGGATTTAGGGTTTTGCTGACTCTTTGAGTGCATCCATATGCAGAACACGAACTAGGCACATTTTAAGAAAAATGACTGCTCATATCCTTCCTAAACGACTATTCCAGTGGAACTGAGTCTGAGATACCAGTGACATCTCCACTTTAATAAACCTCGTGAGCTACTGTGCTATGGTAGGTCACACCGCAGGTGACAGCGCATTTTGCCCCACATGCGGGCCTGCTTCACAAATCCGGGAAAAGGGCACCTCCAGGTATTAAAACTCCTTGGGCACCTAATCCTCTTCAACTGAGCAGACAAGTCCGTAGTTGTGTGGACATTTTTCAGAGGACAGAAGCGCCCAATCCTCTTTAACTGAGCAGGCAAGTCCGTAGCGTGTGCGGGCATTTTTCAGAGGACAGTTGCACCCAAGACCTACAGATAGAGTAGATCTGTTCACGCGCAGCTTAGGAGAGCAGCGCTGACGTCACGCAGGGGAAACTGATCGGCCGAACCCTTTATTTTCATACCTGAATTTTGCTACACCCTTTGTTTATCTATCTGTAGGTCTTAGGAGCACCGTTCCATTTCAGCAGGATAAACCACACGGCCAGTCCTCTGCGTGTATGGCCGGCATATTGTTGGTGCATCTGAAGTCATATCAAGATATTTAAAAGGACAATAAGCTCATTGAGGAGAAGTAACGCAGCCTTCATGAAACAAGAGCTCTTTACTGGGACATATAAATTCCTTATTCGTGAGAGCTGTAGGCTGGATTAAAAATGGGCCTGTAAGGACATCATCTTACAAAGGCCGTCTCAAATACAGGCCTGGTCAGTGTGGGAAGAAATCGGCATGAGTGGGTCAATTGATATGGAGACAGATGAGGAATGAGTTTGGTTGTGACATCCACAATCCTTCTTTCTCTCACGCACGTACTCGTACATACACACTTTGTTTCTCTTTACAATCTACAGCTGATAATCCTCATAGAAAAATTAAGAGATCATACACACCAAAAGGAGACGATTTTCAATAATCGAGCTACGAAAAATTAGACAGAAAAAATTAATATTGAAATATAACTTTCCCGTGGCAGTAGTCTAATTTCATGACCCAGAAATTCCAAACTACACTTGCATACCCTCCCCCCCTCAAAAAAAAAAAAAAACACTGAATGATTCTTACAATTTAATTTTGAAAAATAAATAAAAAGTAAGCAAATCCGGATATTTGAAATAATTTAATATCTTTTGCACAATCACCTGATCTTGCTGTACATTTTCTTTACTTGAAATTTATGACGATTTATTTTTATTTTTCCAATGTTATTGTTTGCAATTTTCTTAGCTATGACTTTCTTCCCAATTATCCTATCGAAAAGGATGTCCCTGATTCAATATACTGTAATTAGATCTGAAATATAACTGGCACAACTGAGATGTGTTTCAATGCAAAATTAAAGTGCAAAACGCATTTTATTAAAAATGAGAGAGAGAGAGAGAGAGAGAGAGAGAGAGAGAGAGAGAGAGAGAGAGAGAGAGAGAGAGAGAGAGGCAGTAACAAAAAGAATGAGGAAGCAAGAATTGACAGAGAAGAAATCAAAGAGAGAATGAAGTAGTAAGTGGCAAGGGAAAAATGTGTGAATACCAAAGTAATTTTGTAAACAGTTTAGTAATTATTTCATCCTAATACAAGAGGCTGATATTCTGTACCCAATACCACATGAACAATATAATGCAATTATAATAATTACAGCAATAAATATAGTACTTCCCCTACTATTATATTTAGGAACATATCAGCCTCTCTTGATGGCATGCAATAACTATGTTTTTTCTTTATTAGCATTTGGAAAAGAAAACAGTCACTTTTGGTAAAGTTCTTTAATTTCCTTTGCAATTTGGCACACAGCACATAAAAGGGATTATCCTGGATTCCAAAAACAGTCCAATTTCCTGGAATAACAGCAGAAAACTGTGAAGAAATCGAGTGAGACCCCTTTACTCACAGCCTATAGCAGGGCCAGTAGAATTTTAACAGGCCGAACCACGGCCGCTTGAATTTTTTGTCGTATGCGCATCCCTGGCGTCAATAGGTTCAAAAGAGGTCCTAGGATGAACCTATGGTCAGTCAGTAATGGGCGGCCCAGAAGGTTGGACATCCATCTCTCTCCGCCTCAATCTGTCTCACGGCAATATGAAATAAATTAGATCACAAATTTTTGTCGTCTGGTGAATTATGGACCTTAGCATATTTTTTTCTTAAATTTCCAGATATGATTATTGAAAGGTCACCATTGTATAAATATTAATCGCCTCCATCATATGTGATAACGGTAATAATTAATTATAATAATAATGATAACCATAATAATAAAAACAACATAATAATAATATAAGGAGTATAATTATAATAATAGTATCAAGAGTAAAAGAATAATAATAATCATAGCAATATTATCATTATTATTATTATTGTAATACTCCTGATATTATTATTATTATTGTTGTTGTTGTTGTTGTTATTATTATTATTATCATTATTTTTTATTATTATTATCAAAAGTATAATAATAATAATAATAATAATAATAATAATAATAATATTCGCTAAAAGAAAATTATAATAAATCTGCATATTTCACCCTTTGCTCCTCTCTCTCTCTCTCTCTCTCTCTCTCTCTCTCTCTCTCTCTCAAGTTAAATGCTAATAATAATAATTTTCTCTCTCAGGTGAATCGAAAAAGATGATAATTCTCT
>NC_090730.1:73789358-73821858 GCF_036898095.1 Palaemon carinicauda | reverse complement strand
CACACATGCCCAAATGACCAGACCCCATAAGTGACCTAGATCAGCTGAAAAGAGAAATAAATGAAACTTGTTGTAAAATTATCAGTACCACTGCAGGTATAGTGAATGACCACTGACAGACAGTTTCTGTGGTGGGATACCACTGACAGGCATGCCCAAATGACCAGACGCCATAAGTGACCTAGATCAGCTGAAAAGCGAACCAAATGAAAATTGTTGTAAAATTATCAGTACCACCCCAGGTATAGTGATTGCCAGTCAATCTTTCAATGTGCTTTACATTAAAATGGTTTCAGGTTCAAAGTAACTTAAGAAATGGACCAAGACAAATCTCCTTCCCAGGTGGAAGATCTATTGGAAAGTTTCACAGAGGAGCTATCTCAAACTGGAGATGATAATAAATGTACATCACCAAGAGTAAACGGGAAGGTAATGAGAATTTCAACTTCTAACTGTTTTAGTGGTGTTTTCAGATCATTTTAGAACAAACATTTGTTATTGTATGAAGCACTAATGGTATTAAGAAGTTTGTTATCAGTGGATGTTTTTTTTTCTAGGGTAATGAAAATGGTGCGATGGCCTCCATCTGTTTCATTTGCAAAATGTTAAGTGAATTGGATAAACAGTTGAAGGGAATTGAGAGAACAGGACCCTCCTTGAAGAATGCAGCATCAATTTTTTCCATCCTGATGAGTGACAAATATGAAGAAGTCACAAGGAGGATTATGAGCTCTGACTTTTGTGGTGAAATGTACCATCCCTCCTGCCACCGAAGATACACTGCTGTGAAGAGACCGAAGGATGAGTTGGGTCCATCAAAGAGAGATACAAGGTCAAGCAGTGTCTTGCCAAAGACTGAGAGATATGGCATCTTAAAGAGAGAGTGTATCTTCTGTGGGAAGGAGAAAAAAAAGGAACGTGGAAAAGAGGAACCGCTTACATCATTTGCAACAAAAGGTGGCTGTGATACACTATTGGGGTGGGCCCATTGATCCACAAATGACCATTTCAAAATTTTGATCATGGGCAATATTGATCTTATTGCCAAAGAGGGTAAATACCACAAGTTGTGCAGATGGCATTTCATGCATGAGACAGAAGTGGCAGAAACAAGTTGTGCAACACATGATATCCATAAAAGGGCATTCAAATCACTGTGTGGTTTCATCACAGAACAAATTATCCAAAATGGGAAGTCTCTGATGGTGACATCATTGTTGAATAAGTACAAAGCTGAATACAAAAGTAATGGAGGTCATCCCCACGATGTTGACGCATACACAACACAAAATCTGATAAGGAAAGTTCAAGATAAATTTGGTGACCAAGTCTGAGTGAAGCTTGCTGGCAATAGAAGGGGAAATTTCATCCATGCCGCATCACTCACTGAAGAACAGGCACGAGTACATCTGTATGACAACACAAAGGAACACGAGGAAAATGAAAAACTTATATGGGTGGCCCTTGTCCCAACCGTGTGTCACACGATCGTACATGAATTATTTTGTATATATTATGCTTGTATCTGCGCTCTTCCCTCGCACTAAAAAGAACCTGAATAATCATGTCTCCGGTTTTCCTCTGTAACATTGTCTGTCTTGTGAACATGAAAATGCCTGTTGCCTTAACCCTGGATAGGTACGGTCCTCGGACACCCCTTTAAGGGTATACTCGGACGCGAACGACCCCGACGCCAAAAAAAATACTTGAATAATCAGTTTTTGCAGTAACCTCCTTTTTTCTTTTGCCAAAAAAAACTTCAATGAATGCTTAAAACAACTGTAAAGATAAATACTACTCATCTGCAGAAAAACTATTTATTATAAATTTTTTAAAAAATTAAGTAGAAAAAAAAAAAGACCTGACATAAAAATTCATAAAAAAAATGTTTATACATATATACACAAATCCTTTTAGGAATTGATTCTTGAATGTTTAGGACACATCTTGATGTATTTTGGATGAAGTCAGACTCATGGAGGTGAAGATCTGAAATGAGAAAAAAAGGGTAACTTTTTTGGGCCAAAAAAAATTGTCCAAATTTCATGAATTTTTTTGGGTACCCAAATGAAATAGGAAGTGGCTAATTTTTTTAGGGAATAAACATATGTTATCCTGAAATAGAAATATGTAAAAAAATCTTCATTATTTTGTAAATTACATTTATATCAGGGGCCATATCTAAAGGTAATTTTTTGAGTACTTGGAAATTTCGTAAAAAAATACATATATTTAATATATAATATGATATTTATGCAGGTAAAAATATACCAAAATATCACAAATTCTATAGGGAACAAGAATATATATAGATAGGGCAGCTTACGCTTCGGATATGTCCACAAAATGGCCGCCAACCACACTGACTCAGACTCCCTAATCTGCCACTTGAAATGTAGGAAGGGTATGTCAATTTCAAGGTGTTATTTACTAATCTAATTATTATTGGATATGCATAAAAATTGTATGGTGGGTTGCTGGATAATTGTCGATTATTTTACGACTATAAAATTAAAATTCTGACCCAAAAATTTTTTTTTGAAGGGAAATAAAATCGAAAAAAAAAAATGTAAAACAATATTTTAGCTAAAAAAATTTGATGATATTCAATCAAAAAAAAAATAAACAAAATTTTCCGACAAATAAACATCTAGAGGAATCATTACTCTGTGATAGTTCCTTAGTACGTAGTAATTTTGAAAGAATTGGGAAAAAACGAAAAAATGGCAATCACCGGAAAATCGAACACATACCTATATATACGCCATATCTGGCTAAAAAAAAAGATAGGCATGGGTAGCCAGATCATCTAGAAACACTTTCCAACACTATAAAAATATAAGTTTTGCGACACTACTTGCCAATTCCTTACGGTAACATGACTAAGCAAAAAAATGCAAAACAAATAAAAAGGGGCACTCGTGGAAAAATGGCCATTCTAATATACGGCATTTCAGAAAAAAAAATTTCAGCCACGTGCTAGGCAAACCATCAAGGCATATTTTCCGACAAATAAACATATAAATGAAATATTACTCTGTGATAGTTCCTTAGTACGTAGTAATTTTGAAAGAAATGGGAAAAAACGAAAAAATGGCAATCACAGGAAAATCGAACACATACTTATATATACGCCATATCTGGCTAAAAAAAAAATAGGCATGGGTAGCCAGATCATCTAGAAACACTTTCCAACACTATAAAAATATAAGTTTTGCGACACTACTTGCCAATTCCTTACGGTAACATGACTAAGCAAAAAAATGCAAAACAAATAAAAAGGGGCACTCGCGGAAAAATGCCCAACATTCTAATATACGGCATCTCAGATAAAAAAAAAAGACATGCACGTGTTAGCCCAACCATCAAGGCACACTTTCTAACACATAAACATGAAAAAAAAATCAATAATATACGGCAATTCCTTACTACGTAGTAAATTTTTACAAATATTGAAAAAAAAACAGAAATTGGCAACCGCAGTTAAATACCCAATATACCAATAACTACGTCGTATCTGACAAAAACAAAATCACGCATGGGTAGCCAGATCATCTAGACACACTTTCCAACATTAAAAAAGCAAAAGTTTTACGACACTATTTCGCAATATCTTACGGACAAATGACTTGGCAAAAAAATTAAAAAAAATTAAAAAGGGACACTCGCGGTAAAATGCCCGACATTCTAATATACGACATCTCAGATAAAAAAAAAGATATGCACGTGTTAGCCCAACCATCAAGGCACACTTTCTAACACATAAACATGAAAAAAAAATGAATAATATACGGCAATTCCTTACTACGTAGTAATTTTTACAAATATTGAAAAAAAAAACAGAAATTGGTAACCGCAGTTAAATACCCAATATACCAATAACTACGTCGTATCTGACAAAAACAAAGTCATGCATGGGTAGCCAGATCATCTAGACACACTTTCCAACACTAAACAAGCAAAAGTTTTATGACACTATTTGGCAATATCTTACGGAAAAATGACTTGGCAAAAAAATGAAAAAAAATGAAAAAGGGGCACTCGCGGTAAAATGGTCCTCGTGGTGATGAACGACATTTTAACTAAAAAAAAAAAACATGCACATGGTAGCCAAACAATCCACCAAGACTTTCCACAACTGATAACCTATACAAGTTGCACCATTCTACGACAATTTCATAATACATAATAACTTTGATAATTATGCAAACTACCTCAGAAGGGTAAACTCGGACGCGAACGACCCCGACGCGTCTCAGAAATCGGGGAAGGAGTACAGCTACAGCAATGCACATCTGGACACTACTAGAGCGTGTAGGGGAGACACCTCCTGCAGGTCGATCACCCACAAATTCAGTCACAGGGGTGAGTCACGTGAGAAAAACCTGTTTTTTTTTGACGCTCGGGGTCGCAAACGACCCACCATACCTATCCAGTGTTAAGGTTCTGTATATAAAGGAGAGTGTTCTATAATAAAGTTACTCAGTTGGATGCTTCTTGCCTTTGAGTCGCAACCTTTCTCTCGGCTCGTCACACCCTCCATCTTCATTCCCAGATCATGCAGTTGCCAAAATTCAAAGTGCCAGACCCAGCCACAGTGCAAAATTTGAAAGTGCACTGGATATACCAAAGCAACTGGAGCTTTTTTTTAGAAGCCTCTTAGGTGGCCTTACACCAAGCTTACAAGGGCCTCAAAATGGGGCAATTGACCGAAGGGCCACATCGATGGCATCTGATGCTTTGTTCAATGCTACGCATGGTACAGTTAAGCCGTGGAAACACACTGCAATGGGACTGGGTGTAGCTTAACTGACAGGATCGAAGTTAACATTGCAGATTTTGAACCGTGCAGGTCATAGCATTAGTTACTGCGACGCTAAAGGTCTTGAAACTGAATTCGCTTATTCAGTTTCATCAGGTAGTCATGTTGCCCCTGATGGTATTTGTTTACTCGCAGATAGAGCACCAGTCTGTGTATGGGACACCAATGATGCAAATATGGAGATACTAGATGGATAAGCAAAACTTCATTCCACTATTGGTAACACGTATCAAAACACAGCTGAGCAAGACAAGGGGCAATTTAGTAACTCTTCCTTTCAGTTCCGTGATGGAAAAAATAGAAGAACATTTGTGGGAAATGAGCAGGAAATTCTTCCACTTAGAAAATACTTGAAGGCAGCCATCTTCACCAGTACGGCCGCAACAGTCACGAGTCAAGGCAGTGGTAGCCCCTCATCTCTACAACTCCATCAAAGACCAGGGCTACAGCTGAAACCATTGGATTTGTACTGGTTTTGGCAACTGAAAAAGGTGACACTCCACTTTATGCAGGATTCATCAGCAATTTTATGAAGGACATGCTCCCACTTCAACGAATCTACTATATGAACCCAATTTCAAAATCTCCTACAGATAATGCAGTTGTGAGAGAGACTATGATTCGTACTCTTAATGTTGCAAAGGAAACCGGACATAGTTATGCAGTCGTGACGTATGATCTGGCTGTTTCCCTCAAAGCTTATTCCATCTAAGCTCTCGAGTCCCCTCTCTTTGACAAGTTACTGATCATGTTAGGCAATTTTCACATTGAGCTAGCACTTTATGGTGCAATCGGAACTATGATCAACGAAAGTGGAATAGAATTTATCCTAACTGAAGCAGAAGTCTTGGCAGAGGGTTCGATGATGGGCTTCATGAAGGGGAAGTTCTACATTCGTTGTATAAGAATTCATGAACTTCTGGCTAATATAATGGAACAGAAGCTGTATGACCGTTTCGTGCAAGACCTTGCAGAGGAGGAGTATCAAGCATTTCAAGATATGATGATGATGATTTCATCAAATCAAGTTGAAGACCATCTCTATGATCCAGTTGTTATGCAGCACCTTTTGAAATACGAAGAATTCTTCTATTCTGTCATGGAGGGAACCATTGGCCCAATGGCTCAGTTCTGGGGAACATATGTATTCCTGGTAAACAGGGTACACCGTGAGTACAGCGTTGTGTTAAAACAAATGACGTAGATGGATACATAGATGTTTTCCCAGTCATACTGGATGTCTTCTTCTCTTTAAATCGTCCAAATTACGCCAGATGGGGAACACTGTTTCTACACAAGCTGACATCTTCCCACCCTCAACTCAGAGAAATACTTCAGAATGGGGCTTTTTCAATACGGCGAACAAAGAACAAAAGACAGTAAATCGGGATGCAGCGTCCAGTATGAAAGGGATTGTAGCCTTCAGAGATTCTGAAAATGCCAGACGAAGATGGTCCATGACCATGACCCAGAGAGCCATGGCCATACTGGAGCTACGAACTTTTGCTGGACTTGAAGTGGGAGAGAGTGCCACAACACACTGCCTTTCATACAGAATAAGAAAAGACAACAAGCAAATGCAGGTTGTAAGTGAGAAAATAGACTAATTCTGCAATCCCTTCAGTCCTGAAGCTCCAGACACAATGGTGAACCTTGCAACTGGGCAGGCGGCAACAAAAGAAACTGAAAAGTATCTCCTCGGAACATTGCATAGGGGGCAGGTAGCAAGACAACAATTCAAAAGAGAGTGGCACAAGGACTCGGCAAGATTTCTGAAGTCAGTAAAAAGGATAAGGGTGAATAACTTCGCATCTGAAAACGAAAAAAAGAAGAAAAAAGGGATGACTCCTGCTACAGAAACTGCAAAGAAGGTTGAAAGTCTGAGGGACTTTTTCATAAGAATCATCATTGTTGTGGCCGAAAATACCAACTTCGATCTCAGGCACGTTCTCAGGTACCCAATCACGTCATATCCTCTTTCCCTGGCACATGCTGATGGAGCACTCTTGAAGAGCAGGAAGCATACATTACTGAATAGGCTGAAAGAGTTCCAGAAAGACACACCAAACCCAAAGGAGGTACATCAAGGTATTTGTGTTCGGATATATGATGGAGGCCTGCTTATTCATTCTGTCTTGTCAGTTATGAATGTTGGAACATCATATGGAGCTATTGCCCGAACCATCCTATCTACAGTATGCACTGATGGAGGGGATGAAATCCATGTCTGTCTTGATAAGTATGTCAAAAATTTACTCAAGGACAGTGAGAGAAAATTGCGTGGTGCAGAAGATTCTGTTTACACAATCACTGGACCTAACCAAACAATGAGACATAAAGGAGCAAAACTTCTCAAGAATGGAATATTAAAAAACGAACTTAGAAAATTTATGCTAAAGGAATGGGGGTGGGGGGGAAATCACTATTGGAACATCCTAAATGGAAAAACACTGTATGCCTCTTATGGCGGTGAATGTTTCCAATATACGCCAAATGACTTCCAGGAGATCTCAGTGACCAGCCCACCTCACCTCCAGGCCAACCACGAGGAGCCAGATACCCTTATAGCATTCCACCTGGAAAATACCCCAGGAAGCAAGGTCCTTGTACGAGCATCCGATACAGATGTTCTCATTATTCTTATTGGTATACTTGGAAATCAAGACCCAGAAGTAAAGTCCTCCAAAAATGTCTTCATGGACTGTGGCAGCGGAAACATCTTGCGATACATTAATGTCATCAATATTGTAGAGGTCCTTGAGGAGCAAAAATCAGGACTCCCAAAAGCACTGCCGGGGTACCACGTATTCACTGGATGTGACTTCACATCAGCCTTTTACAGGTAGGATTTTGTTCCACCTTTAACTGACAGATCGAGTTGGCATACTCATTGTACAGCAAATATTTAGAATCATGACAAAATGACGTTAAGTAGTTTGAAGAGATAGTCATGCCGTTGTTACCTACAGGATTCATATTCCCCTTCAGGAAAGGCAAAGTCAAACCTCTGGAAATACTTGAGAAGGACCCAACTGGAAGCTTTCTCCAGTTGTTCTTAAACATGGGTGAAGTTGACGGTGAAGTTGACATAGACATGGCATCCGAGTTTGTCTGCAAGATGTATGGCCAAAACAAAGAACGTGATGTAGATGAAGCACATTATAGAAAAATTAGGGAAATGTTGGGCACAGTAGATAAAGTATATATGTATCAAGTGTGTTGGGCTTTTAGGATGTAACATGTCTCCCTTGAATTGACTTAAGAGAGTAACAATGTATTCAAATCGTAACCTCCAATGCATATTCTATGATATTTCTTTCTGTCTCTCACTCTAGGGTCTTAACAGCCCACATTTATTTTGACACAAAAACCATTCTGAGTGTATTACTCAATTATTGCAATCTAATCTAACTTAAGAACATTCTCTTTTGAAGTATTTTGTCATATGATTCCACATCCCTTTCAGGAAAACCCACTTCTTCATATCAAAAAGGTTGACTGCGCATTGTTGCCCCCAACACGTTGGTCACTTAAGAAAAAAACTACTGAGGGCACACTTCGTGACAGTTTTGTGGATTCATGCTAACACAAAGTCACCTGATCAAGGCCTATGCACCATTGATTATGGTTGGGCAGTAGATGGTGACTTGTTGCAGCCAACCTGGTTTGGCGGACCAGCCGTTCCTGATTCTTTATTTGCTAATGACAGTGACAAAGATCAGAAAATTCTTAGTCAATCAGAGGAAACAGTGATGGAAACAGATAACCTTGATGAACTGAGTGACTATGACCAGTGTGAGGATGAGCCATGGAGTGAGGACTTAGATTCTGATACTGAAAAGATGGACTAGTATATTTAGTAGTTGGTCCTCCATTGACACAATGCATTTATTGCAAGGTTATAGTATATGCACAAACCATTTAACGATGTAATATAAATGGCCCGCCGCATTTATCCCTCTTTTTTTACTATTATTTCTCAGCATCCACAATGATGTGAAAGGAATTATTATGGATTATATATTCGATACAGTCTGATCAATTCTATTATGCATGTACGATATTAGTTATTAAATATTAGATATTAGATATATGTTTAAGGAAATGCACTTAATCCATTGTAAACTGTTCGATGATAGGCACTTATTATCAAGATGACATTATTAATTTGGTGTCTTTCAGAAAACTTAATTTTATTTATATTTACTTCTTCAATATTTTTTATGCATTACATTGTCAGGCATATAGATGTTCTATGGGAAACAATGTTCACTTTAACATTGGCCAGTGATGAATATACATGATAAGTTTACATGTTCGTTTCATTCTATTTCATCTGTATCGCTTACAAGCTAATCTAGCTTAACACCTTCTGGACTTGGATGTAGTGACCAGTGTTACAAAGCATCATTACATCTTGGTCCTGAAGGAATTAATTATGGGGTCTGGTAATTTGGGCGTGTCTGTCAGGGGTACCCCACCACAGAAACTGTCAGTGGTCATTCACTATACCTGGAGTGGTATTGATAATTTTACAACAAGTTTCATTTGTTTGCTTTTCAGCTGATCTAGGTCACTTATGGGATCTGGTCATTTTGGCATGTCTGTCAGGGGTACCCCACCACAGAAACTGTCCGTCAGTGGTCATTCACTAAACCTGGAGTGGTGCTGATAATTTTACAAGTTTCATTTGATTCGCTTTTCAGCTGATGTAGGTCACTTATGGGGTCTGGCCATTTTGGCATGTCTGTCAGGGGTACCCCAGCACAGAAACTGTCTGTCAGTGGTCATTCACTAAACCTGGAGTGGTGCTGATAATTTTACAAGTTCCATTTGGTTCGCTTTTCAGCTGATCTAGGTCACTTATGGGGTCTGGTCATTTGGGCATGTCTGTCAGGGGTACCCCACCACAGAAACTGTCTGTTAGTGGTCATTCACTATACTTGGAGTGGTATTGATAATTTTACAAGTTTCATTTGGTTCGCTTTACAGCTGATCTAGGTCACTTATGGGGTCTAGTCATTTGGGCATGTCTCTCAAGAGTACCCCACCACAGAAACTGTCTGTCAGTGGTCATTCACTATACCTGGGGTGGGACTGATGATTTTACAGCAAGTTTCATTTGGTTCGCTTTTCAGCTGATCTAGGTCACTTATGGGGTCTGGTCATTTGGGCATGTCTGTCAGGGGTACCCCACCACAGAAACTGTCTGTCAGTGGTCATTCACTATATCTGGGGTGGTACTGATGATTTTACAACAAGTTTCATTCGGTTCGCTTTTCAGCTGATCTAGGTCAATTTTGACGTGGCAGTTGCGTAAGTCTGTCAGGGTCACGCCACCACACAAAAAGTCTGTCAGTACCCATTACCAGTTCCTGAAGGTATAAGGGACATTTCAACACCATTATCATGTGGTTCACTTTCCAGCTGATTTTTCCATATCACTTTCATACTGCTGAGGGCCACACCCACCACCAGATCTCCGGCAGACTTCAGTTTTCATAAACAGTGATGTACATACAACATCACTATTACTAAGAAAATTGGTTCGCTTTTCAGCTACCCAAACCACTGCGGGCTTCTTCTCTAGTGGTCTGGTGGTTTTATTTTTCTTCCATTAGCCCCAGTTAACTCATAGCACGTACTCATATTCTTTTTTTTTTCTTTAAATAAATTTAATACCTGCTGCTGTATGTAATCGATTATGTCATAATTTCATAACTAATGATTGTTCATAAACCTATTTACATGCAGGCAAGGAAGTAAAGCTGATCCATACCATGAAAATGGAAACACTCCAAATCATATATGTCCTACCAACTTTAATAATTATTGTTATCTAGTTTATATCCATTCATTCATTTCCAATTATTTTTATCTAAGCTTAGAAAAATTGGAACACGATTCCAACAGATATGTACTTTAAAGGAGGAAAAAGGAAATGATATCACCAAAAGAGATGGAGTGATAAAAATAGCAGTGGATTTTCATACAATACTATATAAGTTATAATTTATAAGAAATAACATTGCCAATACGAATAATAAAACACCTGCACCGGTACCAAATGTATCCATAGAAGTAGAGAAATCAACAGAAGCAATGAAAAGAGTCAAAGCCCCCGGTGATGATCTAATAATTGATTTAATAATACATGGAGGTGATTTCATAGTTGTAAAACCGTACTAAAAATTTTACAAGAGGTCTGAAAGAATGCTTTAAGCCTATATCTAACAATAAAAAAAAATGTCATTATACTAATTTACGAAAAGTAAGACAGAGGACCGGAAAAATTACCACCCAATAAGTTTTCTCTCTGTAATATATAAACACGGTGTTACTGTATGGACATGCGTCGTGGCATGACAATGAAACTGTATCCAACAGATTTTCTAGATTTAAGCATAAAGTGATCAGAAAAATATTGAGAGTTAAATTGGAAGACAGAATTAGAAATAAAACTATAAGAGAGATTACTCAACAGCCATGTGTTGAAGAGAACATGGTGAGGGGTATTAGGAGATTTTTTGGGCATGCTCCTCGCACTCCCCAAGAGAGATTAGTTCACCAAGCTTTTGACTGGGATCCACGAGGCACTAACAGAGTTGGAAGACCCAGGCCTACATGGCTAATGACGATGAAAAGTGAATTAGGTTATGATGTATGGATAGGTATTGATTTAATAGGTCAATATAGTGACGACTAGCAAAATCTAACAGAGGCCCTTTGCATCAATAGGAGTAAGAGATGATGATGATGATGATGAATATATAAAATATTTACAAAGATCATATTAGGCTGAATAGAAAGGCAGCTACATTTTCATCAGCCAAGAGAGTAGACGGGTTTCAGAAGTTGCTATTCAACAACTGACCATATTTATGTAATTAACCAACTAATGAAAAAATTACCAAAACATGACAAACCACTATGTCTGTTATTGATAAACTATATTCTTAATGAATATACCTAATTATGACAGCTGGTAAGTATCTCCTCAGGACATATGACCGAAATTAATAGAAAGATAAGCATGGAATGCAGACCATTTGGTGAAGAAAATGAGATTACTAAAAATATAATGCCTCTTACTCTAAAACTAAAAGTATTTAATAAAATGGTCCTACCAGTATTAACTTACTGGCCGTTTTATTAGAGGGTTTAAACATAAGCTATATATAACTCAAAGAGCTATGTAAGGACTATTAGTGAGAGTAACAATAAGAGACAGAAAAACTGTAATATTTATACGAGATCAAACTAAAGTATAGGATATTCTAACAATATATAAGACATATAAGAAAGGACAGGGATATATAATGAGAATGACAGATAGTATAACAGACTAGGTTCCTAGAGATTGCAAAAGAAGCATCCACAGCATCTTTGATGTACATGAACCATGTTCAAACGCACATGAGTGAAAACACACAAGCACAGCCAAATGAAGATACTCAAATTGTCGTAGGTCAAAAATTGCCAGAATTCTAGGCCTAATGAAGGGTTCCAATCGATCGTAGTGCTTTTGAGAGACTTGGAAGTAACCACATACGAGTGTCAGAAAGAGAAATAGTCATCAAGTTGCTGGAAGATGCTCTGGCAATGGAGGTAATGGGTTGGCCACAGGACATTTTAAGAAATTATACTAAAATAAAACAATGTTTAATTGAGAAATATGCCTTACCCAATGCCAGGAAAAGTAATATGAAAGAAAATATTCAACCAAAAATATGCGTGAGTGAGTCAGTCCTCAGTTGTTGTGATAAAAAAGCAATTGCCCGTAAAGATAATCGCATATTAGTAAACCCGTATTTATGTAGTTATTTGTTTGATGACTATTGTTCGTTAGCAGACGAATTGATGGTGATACAAAACATTCTTGACTGTTTGCCATAAAATAACTGCCCCGATTCCGAAATGGTGGCAGCCATGAGAACATAAGCAATGAGGGGCAGCCACCTTCCCCCAAACCAGGTGAGGGAAGAACGATTTCAGCCTGTGAGAAATGTCTTCAGATGTTGGCAGTGGGGGGAGAGTGGCACCAACGAGTGGAGTGCCCCACCCAAAGATCCCCTGCCCTGTTGCACTTATCAGACCTTCGGTCATCTATCTCGAGAGTGTCAAACTAAAAACGCTGAGAGAAGAGTGAGCTGTAGCACACTCACACTAACCCCCACTCAACATCCGAGTAAAATGAAACTGAGGAAGCGTGAGATTGATGTCTCCCTGCATGGCAACAGAAGCAGTGAACGGGCAGTGGTGCTCCCCTCGGTTCCAACAAACTCACCCCTGAAACACTAGAGAATGGAGCAGGGGGCAGCAGTATAGCAAGCGATTTTGTTGGCCCCTGCCGCACATGTTGGACGCTCGAAATTTTAGCAGGCAGGATTGACCTACCAGATGAATCCGTTTGAGTGCTGATCGACACAGGAGCATGCGCTTTGCTTCTTGAGCATAGAATCTCCTCAAATCCACCACAGTCAGCGGCATCCATCATCCTCGATACGTCAGTAGGAAAGGACTACAGGGAAGGCATACAATGATCGTCAACCTTTAAGTGGTATCTGTGAGGTTTACACATGATTTTTTGTCTTTCCTACCTTAGGAATTTCATGAATCGAGGGTATACTTTGTTTGTATTTTATAATGAGTGATGAAAAATACATTTGCCGGGATAAATATAGAATAACATTAATGGCAAGATGGTGCATTTTGCAGATGAAAAGTCATGAGAGAGTAAGTGCTTGTTTGGGAATGAGAGACAAGTACGTAAGATAACAGCTGTACCAGAAAGAGAAGTATAACCTCCCCAGACACTTATGAGCATATCAGTGACCCCGTCTCAACCTCTTCTGTAAAGAACCAAGTTTGTAGTTAAACCCCATGAAAAATGGCCCCACATAGTCTTAGAGGGCTTGTCAGAAATAAAAGACAACAGAGCGGATATTACAATAGTTAATTTGTCAAATAAAAGAGATGTGTTAGGAAGTGATTTTATGTGTGAGTTGGAGTTATATGAAATTACTAATAATGGGATCCAGAACTTACTCAGAACTTGATTATTCAAGCAGAGAAAACTTTATCCGCCAGAATATCAACTTGTAGTTAGTAACATTGTTAATAAGTATTCCGATGAAATTGTAACTGGAGACGAGCCACATGGGAGGATTGATCGATTTCTTTTTATTATTGAAACTGAGCAAGCGGAGCCAATAAGGTCAAGGCCTTATAAGGTAAATATTCATTTCCAGGGATAGATAGAAAAGGAATTTAGTATATTAAGGGAACAGAGGATTATCGAGGAGAGAAATCCCCCTGGTCTTCTCCTATTGTATCTGTTAGGAAAAAGGATGGCTCAGTAAGATTGTGTGCTGATTATAGGAAGTTGAATGCAGTCCCTAAGGACAATGCATTTCCATCGCCCTTAATCGAAGAATTACTCATGAAGGTACTGAATAGTAAGTATTTTATAACTATCGATTCAAAATCTGGATACTATCATATACTCATTCAGGAAGACATTAGATGCAAAAGGGCATTTATAGCTAACAATCAACTTTTTCTATTTAATCTTCTTACTTTCATTGTTAGAAATGTTCCAAGTCTTTTTTCTAGAGTAATGATGGTAGTGCTGTCATCCTTATTTGGCCATAATGTTCTTGTTTAATTAGATGATATCATAATTACAGAGAAAATAGTAGAAGAACATATTGACAATATTCGTAAAGTTATAGAAGCATTGCGGCGTGATTGTATGAAAATATATTTGTCAAAGTGCAATTTTTTTCTATAAATAGGTAAATTTTTAGGTCATATGATATCCCCAAAAGGTATCCAACCATGCCTCAATAAAGTTGAAGCTATAAGAGATTTCCCCAGGCCACGTACCCTAAGGAGTTGGAGTTATATGAAATTACTAATAATGGGATCCAGAACTTACTCAGAACTTGATTATTCAAGCAGAGAAAACTTTATCCGCCAGAATAACAACTTGTAGTTAGTAACTTTGTTAATAAGTATTCCGATGAAATTGTAACTGGAGACGAGCCACATGGGAGGATTGATCGATTTCTTTTTATTATTGAAACTGAGCAAGCGGAGCCAATAAGGTCAAGGCCTTATAAGGTAAATATTCATTTCCAGGGATAGATAAAAAAGGAATTTAGTATATTAAGGGAACAGAGGATTATCGAGGAGAGAAATCCCCCTGGTCTTCTCCTATTGTATCTGTTAGGAAAAAGGATGGCTCAGTAAGATTGTGTACTGATTATAGGAAGTTGAATGCAGTCCCTAAGGACAATGCATTTCCATCGCCCTTAATCGAAGAATTACTCATGAAGGTACTGAATAGTAAGTATTTTATAACTATCGATTCAAAATCTGGATACTATCATATACTCATTCAGGAAGACATTAGATGCAAAAGGGCATTTATAGCTAACGATCAACTTTTTCAATTTAATCTTCTTACTTTCATTGTTAGAAATGTTCCAAGTCTTTTTTCTAGAGTAATGATGGTAGTGCTGTCATCCTTATTTGGCCATAATGTTCTTGTTTATTTAGATGATATCATAATTACAGAGAAATTAGTAGAAGAACATATTGACAATATTCGTAAAGTTATAGAAGCATTGCGGTGTGATTGTATGAAAATATATTTGTCAAAGTGCAATTTTTTTCTATAAATAGGTAAATTTTTAGGTCATATGATAACCCCAAAAGGTATCCAACCATGCCTCAATAAAGTTGAAGCTATCAGAGATTTCCCCAGGCCACGTACCCTAAGGAGTTGGAGTTATATGAAATTACTAATAATGGGATCCAGAACTTACTCAGAACTTGATTATTCAAGCAGAGAAAACTTTATCCGCCAGAATAACAACTTGTAGTTAGTAACATTGTTAATAAGTATTCCGATGAAATTGTAACTGGAGACGAGCCACATGGGAGGATTGATCGATTTCTTTTTATTATTGAAACTGAGCAAGCGGAGCCAATAAGGTCAAGGCCTTATAAGGTAAATATTCATTTCCAGGGATAGATAGAAAAGGAATTTAGTATATTAAGGGAACAGAGGATTATCGAGGAGAGAAATCCCCCTGGTCTTCTCCTATTGTATCTGTTAGGAAAAAGGATGGCTCAGTAAGATTGTGTACTGATTATAGGAAGTTGAATGCAGTCCCTAAGGACAATGCATTTCCATCACCCTTAATCGAAGAATTACTCATGAAGGTACTGAATAGTAAGTATTTTATAACTATCGATTCAAAATCTGGATACTATCATATACTCATTCAGGAAGACATTAGATGCAAAAGGGCATTTATAGCTAACGATCAACTTTTTCAATTTAATCTTCTTACTTTCATTGTTAGAAATGTTCCAAGTCTTTTTTCTAGAGTAATGATGGTAGTGCTGTCATCCTTATTTGGCCATAATGTTCTTGTTTATTTAGATGATATCATAATTACAGAGAAAATAGTAGAACATATTGACAATATTCGTAAAGTTATAGAAGCATTGCGGTGTGATTGTATGAAAATATATTTGTCAAAGTGCAATTTTTTTCTATAAATAGGTAAATTTTTAGGTCATATGATAACCCCAAAAGGTATCCAACCATGCCTCAATAAAGTTGAAGCTATAAGAGATTTCCCCAGGCCACGTACCCTAAGGAGTTGGAGTTATATGAAATTACTAATAATGGGATCCAGAACTTACTCAGAACTTGATTATTCAAGCAGAGAAAACTTTAACCGCCAGAATAACAACTTGTAGTTAGTAACATTGTTAATAAGTATTCCGATGAAATTGTAACTGGAGACGAGCCACATGGGAGGATTGATCGATTTCTTTTTATTATTGAAACTGAGCAAGCGGAGCCAATAAGGTCAAGGCCTTATAAGGTAAATATTCATTTCCAGGGATAGATAGAAAAAGAATTTAGTATATTAAGGGAACAGAGGATTATCGAGGAGAGAAATCCCCCTGGTCTTCTCCTATTGTATCTGTTAGGAAAAAGGATGGCTCAGTAAGATTGTGTACTGATTATAGGAAGTTGAATGCAGTCCCTAAGGACAATGCATTTCCATCGCCCTTAATCGAAGAATTACTCATGAAGGTACTGAATAGTAAGTATTTTATAACTATCGATTCAAAATCTGGATACTATCATACACTCATTCAGGAAGACATTAGATGCAAAAGGGCATTTATAGCTAACGATCAACTTTTTCAATTTAATCTTCTTACTTTCATTGTTAGAAATGTTCCAAGTCTTTTTTCTAGAGTAATGATGGTAGTGCTGTCATCCTTATTTGGCCATAATGTTCTTGTTTATTTAGATGATATCATAATTACAGAGAAAATAGTAGAAGAACATATTGACAATATTCGTAAAGTTATAGAAGCATTGCGGTGTGATTGTATGAAAATATATTTGTCAAAGTGCAATTTTTTTCTATAAATAGGTAAATTTTTAGGTCATATGATAACCCCAAAAGGTATCCAACCATGCCTCAATAAAGTTGAAGCTATGAGAGATTTCCCCAGGCCACGTACCCTAAGGAAATAACTGGGTTCCTTAAGCTTGCTGGTTATCACCGTAATTTCATAAGAGGTTTCTAAGGGATAGCGAGACACTTATATGCTTTAAAGAAACAAAAAGTAATAAATTGTGGAGTAAAAGAAGAAAGGGTCTTTAACCATTTGAAAGTTGCCTAAACTAGCAATGAGTTACTCGCATATCCTAGGATTTGATCGCCCGTTTCTAGTGACAACAGATGCGAGTAGCGTTGCTATTGGTGGCATAATTTTTCAATGAGATGATAGAGGTTATTTGCTTCCTGGGTATTAAAAAAGGGCAGAAAAGAATTATAGTACATTCAATCGAGAGGCACTGGCTGTTCTTGGGGCTCTAGAGAGGCATCGGTTCTTTTTATTAGGTCATCCGATTGAGTTGCATAGTGATCATCGCCCCTTACATGATTTATTCCACAAAGGAGACTTGACGTCTAGACAAGAGAGATGGATTGAAAGATTGTTAGAGTTTATTATAAAGGGTCTTAACCACAAAGAAGGTAAAGCTAACAAGGTAGCAGATGACCTCTCTAAAGGGGCAGTAATAGGAGTATCAACTCGGGCACAAAAGAGGAACAAAAAACGAACCTAAAATATTGGCGTACCCCCGCGAAATAGAAAATGTGATGTAAATTCATGCGAGGGGCAATCAGAAAAAGGGATAGAGAGAGAGAGATCATGAAAGTGAATTTGTGGCCAAGGATATGACCATGGGTGTCCGGAATGAGTGCAACTAGTGATGCAGGTGTGATTAACTTAGGAGGTTGGGACACAAAGGAATTCCTTGAGGGACAGAAAAAAGAGGAATGGATGGAAAGAGTGCGAGCAGTGATTAGGTGCATTAGAGAGTTATACATCATTTCTGAATGTGCCTTATGAGAATTTTGTATAGAGAAGGATATCTTATATTGTGCTCACAAGAAGAGGGGAGGGGAATTTTGTGCACGGGCAAATCTTTCCTCCTTAATTAATTGAGCCATCCACATTGTACATGCAAGTCTCTATGCAGGGCATTTGAGGATTGATAGAACATTATATAAAGCACGTGAATCCTTCTTTTGGTTAGGAATGAAAAAATCTAAAGAAAATTATATGAAATTTTGTCATGTTTAGAACTGTTTCAAAGAACATAAAACACTGTACCGGAAGCCAGAATATGGCCAGTGATTCCTATTAAATTTTATAGGGTGCATATGGATGTGATAGGATCATTTCCTACTGGTTTAACACAAAATAAGTACATATGTGTATTTGTGGATGCATTTACATGTTATACTCATGCCTAAGCAGTGTTGGATAAATCAGAAAATTCATTAGCACAGGCACTGTGCTCTTTTAATACTAGGTTGTCACAAAATTTTGATTAATGATAATGGTCTTGTGTTTATAAATAAGGTGGTGAAATCACTCAAGGACTTGATGAAAATTTAAAACTTTTCAGTGACTGCATATAGGCCTTCTGCTAATGGCGTAGTGGAATCACGTTATAAGGAAGTGGTGCAAATTTTATGTTGCTTAGTGGCTGATGAACCCCTTCATTGGCAAGCCATGCTTTCTACAGCTAAGCTAGCTTTGAACATTGCATATAATGCTTCACTCAGAGACACCGCTTTCCTGTTAGTGTATGGACAGGATCCTGTGTTACCGTATACAGTCCTGATTAACTCGCAACTGTTGCCAAATTATTCAACTGAGCAATACCGTGTCTATTTACTGAATCTCTTAGGGAGAAGATTGAATACCACTGAAAGGTTTTTGTAAAGAGCTAATAAAAAACACAGATCAAAGTATGATGGTCGGTTCAAAACTGCACCATTAAAAGTATTTGTAGGCGATCGTGTGTATTTGAAACGGTTACAACCTAAGAAACACAAACTAGAGGTAGTGTATTTTGGTCCATACCGAGTAAAGATGGTTAAATGTAACACAGAAATGATACAAAACATTATTAATGGAGCAGTATATGAACATCCTAAGGCCCACATACATGTGGTTCCAGAAGAAGTAGTTTTTAAAAGTGTTAATCGGAGTTTATTTACCCCTGCATGTGCCTTTCCCCGAGTTGGAGAGTTGGATTTTTTTCTCTTTTTTTTCTGTTGTTGTTATAACAGAACTCATCTCTTTTTTTTTGACTTGGTCTAAATAAACTAGATGATAATAATGTGTTCTTATGTGGGTGCTTAATGTAGAAGTAAAGTGTTGTGATAGTTTTGCTGAGTCTAGCAATACATATGACATACTGCTGAATGGACCTATAAACAGAGAGACGTTAGATAGGTCAGGTATGATCTGTTAGGCGGATGCTGTAATATTGATGTATTTTTATGATTCCTGGTTGCTGGTACAGGGGCGTTTCCCGAAGGACAAGTGGCTACGGTATTAGAGTTCAGCCTCGAGTAGAGGCAGTGTTAATGTGTAGATATGAATACCTTATACTTGAGAGTTAAAAGAGAAGGGCGGGAAGCTTAATAATTTTCCCGGGAAAACGGCTAGTGACCACTGATTGATTGTTACAAATGTAGTTTAATAGTGATTTTGAAAATGGCAAAACGGTGGTGGTTAGTTGTGTTGCGAAATTGTGCCGTAAACCAAGATAATTAAAATCGAGGGATTAAGGAATATCTATTCCTACCCCATGACCGCCTGAAAGGCCCGTATTTTCCGCATCCAGAGAGAGGTTAATGATGAGTTTATGTAATACTGATATTGATATCTTCTTTTTATAATTTGGGTATTATGAATTATAGTTGTAGATAGAAAAGGAAAATATGAGTGGAATTATTCTATATATGTTGTGAACATGTTATTATGCACTATCTATTTTTTTTTTTGGAGTGATTTCCATGTATATATCTTACGTTGCATTTCTGTCTAGTACATGGACTGCCCTATTCCGGGTCGAAGTGTCCTCCATACATCATAGAATTGAGAGGGCGAGTGTGCGCCTTTGGGAGGGGTGGGAGTAATGTACTAAGCCTTGTATGAAAAATATGTAGAAGTATGTTTGTTATACGCTGAGATTAATGACCATTTTAATAGTACTATGACTGTCATGAATTGTTGTGCGCGATCACTGAACTCTGTTAAAGGAGACATGTGTTAAGTCTGATGGGTGACGTGTTGTAAGCCTAATAGTGAGAGTATATTTCCATCACAGTGGAGGTTTCCACAAAATCTACCTATAAAGCATATTAATAGAGCAACATGTTCCGATGTCTCAAAATCCGTTTTTTGGGCTCAAGCCATGTCGTCCTGATGGAAGTATACCAGAGCATTAATGAATCTGTGGATTTTCATCAGTGCCTTAACCTTGGGACAACCTTTCTATGATCATTTGGATCAATCGAGAAATGACGTTACCGTTATCCGTCATTATCTGATGTTAGTGCTTCCTGCCCCCTACAGGGAAGAGTCATTCTAGACAGTAGAAAAAGGGGGTCTCTAGGTAAGTATATACTTAACAGTGTTTCTTAAATCCATTGTTTGTGAGCATACAAATATATAAAAGTACATACTCTGGACTTTTAATCATGCAATTGTCGGGCGAGTTAGGACGCAATTACATTCTAATAGACGTTTATTAGTAAGTAAAACATATGTAGCATGATAATCGAACTATGTATGTAATTTGTACAGAGATTATCTTTCGTTCTTGGAAAGCAAGAAATGATAAGTGCCACTCTCAGATTGAAGAAGATCCATAAAACAAATTCTCTTAATAATTCTTGTACTGGTTACTTTTATCTTCACTGTGTACTACGGACACCGGCACTAGTGCTACCTATATAATTCCACACCTGGGATTTTGACCAGATCTAGTGTCACCATGGTAATACTTAATCAAAGGAGGTCACATCCTAAGAGGGATGACCCCTTCTCCCTTTAATTGACAGTCCCAGTCAATTAGCTGTTCATCTTAGAATTAGACGGCGGGTTAAATACTCTACCCGACGTCACCACACACTGCTTCAGATCATGGACTTGCTTAGCATAGTTTTTTTCAGAACACTCTGGATGATTCTCACCCAGTATATGTGCAAGGACATTTGAAGTCCCAAACCATTGACTGTTTATAACAGTAATTAGGGGGAAGGTTTTAATACACTACCTCTCACCACTTCATAGTGTTTCAGTTTATGTACCTGTTTTGCATAGTGTTTGTAAAAAACTCTGGATGATTTCCTTCCAGTGTATGAACGAAGACGCTCAAAGTCCATATACTAAAATAAGTTCAGTGATGAAGCAATCTATCTCGGATCATGACATGTGGGAGTACTGTCATGATCCGCTCTACTAATAAAGAAGGTGAGCTTCGCCCTCAGTTGTTTTAGGGATAAGTTTGATCCAGAGGTTTCTCCTTTAAAGAGCTGTCCTCCCCTGAAGTCCGAAGTTCTACGAAGATAGACCTTTAGACACTCTACCGGACATAGAGAGACATCTTCCTTCAGAGGGCAGATTATCCAGGGACCCCACCTTTTAGTGGGTAGCTCATTCTTAGCGAGAAAGGATGGATGAGGGATGAGATTCAGTTCTCCTGTTTCTGAGAACTGAATATGGCCCTCATCCCTACAAAGGGCCACTATTTCACTAACTCTAGCCCTTGAGGCTATAGCGAATAAAAAAATAACCTTTTGGGTTAGATCCTTAAGCGAACAATCTTCATTGTTCAAGGATGAGGCATAATGTAGGACCTTGTCCAAAGACCAGGAGATGGAATTTGGTGGTGCAGCAGGCCTAAGTCTCGCACATGCCTTCGGAATCTTATTAAAAATCTCATTCGCCAAGTCTACTTGAAAGGCATATAAAAGAGGTCTAGTCAAGGCTGACTTGCACGTAGTTATCGTGTTGGCCGCAAAACCCTGGTTATGAAGATGGATAAAGAAGGACATGCAGAAGTTCATTAAAATCTCTCTCAGTCCTTTTTCTTTTACGAAAGAAACCCACTTTTTCCATGATGACTCATATTGTCTTCTAGTTGACTTAGACTTGCATTCTTCTAAGAATTCTATATTGCCTTTTGAGATCCCAAATCTTTTCTTAACCGCTATGGCAAGAAAATCATGCAATGAAGGGTTTAGGTTCTCTGTAATAAGTCAAAGGCAAATAATCTGGAGTTGTCCTGGGTTCAGAATTAAGGACAGCCTCAGCCTCTGTTCCTTCCTCAAGGAGGATAGATTGCTCTTGGGCTACCTGGGAGTCAACAGAGGTACTCCCACCTGGAAGGATCTCAGCATGTTGAGAACTCTCAGCAGGTGATTGGACGAGATGAACTGGAAATCCTAAGTCTATCCCTTCCATTTTAGAGACATGATGTCTATCATTCAAATTAGAGGATCCTCGTATAGGGCTACATATCAAGGTAGTTCCTTGACGACGCTCGTAATGAAGAGGTTGGATTGCAGTTCGGGGACTTGTTCCCATCTGGGAGAGAATAGGTCTGCGTCCGTGGACCATTCTAACTCTATCGGCCTGAGCCTGAGTAGAGCATCCACTGTCACATTACGGATTGGTTGTGTGTGAACTGCTGACAGGTGCCATCCCTTTAGGTAAGGGATGGCTAACTACACCTGGATTGTATGAAACATTCCTTAACATCTTTGATTGCAGTGTCTCGTTATCGCTTCGGAGTCCCAGATCAGCCGTATACAATCTGATCTGCTTGGGAGAGTTTCCGTACTCATGACTGGACCAACATGGTCTTGGGATTTTCGGGCTTTGACCTTGGTCATGGAAGCGATTAAGGAAGGACCGCTATCGGTCTTTTTAGGCCTCTTCGAGCGTTTGATGCTTGTTTTCTCCAGGCTCCCAGTGCATCTTGCAGCAGTGCTCTTAGCACAGGGCCTGCCTCTATTGTGAACTGCAGAGAGATCAGGGTTCCTCCCTGTTCTCGTTTTGGGAATCTGACTGATTACCGGAGTCTCTTGACAGACCTTGCCATCTCCTTTTACCTTCTCAAAAGAAAGGAGAGTTGGAGTGACAACAGGCTTCAATGGCTTTTCAGTCATTGAAAGCTTTGAGCCGGAGATAATCGAGACTTCTTGAAGTTTATCTTTCATCCAAGATGTTCCGGGGACCGGATCATTTCTTCGGATGTTCATAGACCAGCCACCTTGGGTGCTGCCCACCCCAGCCTCTTGTCCAGGAACATTTTTGCCTGAACATTTCTTAGGCTTAAATATTGCATGACTGTGTCTGCCAATTTTATGAAGGCAGCTAGGACTCTGTCTAGTTTGACGAGTATCTTTCCTAGGAAGTGCGTTACTTTGTGTAACTTGAATCCTAGATAGGAGGGGAAAGGGTGATTGACTGGAAGTTGGTGATAGATGACTTTCAGGTCTGGTAAGACTATAGGCACCTTTTTTTGCAGTGGGGTCCTCATGTTCAGGAGGATAAACATCCTGAACTCGTTGTTTCATTTAGACTTGTTGAGTGGCAATAAGTCCTGAATGATTCTGAATTTTCTTGAGTCCTTTTCATAAACACACAACTGCCTTCCCTGGAATTCGGTGGACCTAAGTTTCCTTACCACCTGTATGCTCTAGAGCTCTCAGGTAAACTCCTCCAGTAGGGTTTTGGATTATCGGAGGAGTTGAGGAAATGGTGGTAGAGACATCTCCATCTCTCATCTTAGTCCCATCTTGATTAGGCCATGGACCCAAGGATCGATGGTCCAGCAATCCTAAAGGAATCTCACTCCTACTAGATGCATTTCTATGCTTTGACTGATCAGTAGTAATATCTTTTCGGCCATCTGTCTGTGACAGCTCGGTCACTACAACTGTGGATTGTTGTTGAACCACTCGAAATGGATTTCCAGACCTCTCCATCTTCCTTTTAGGTTGGGGACCCACAACCTTAGAAGATTCTCTTTTTGAAAGGATGCCCCACTTTTGGAGAAGTCCTACTTTCTCCGTGGAGGCGTTCTTAATCCCTTTCTTGACTACCTCGTCTGGAAAAAGGTCTTTACCCCAGATGTTGGAAGATATTAGCTTTCTTGTTTCGTGTTTCGCTGTTGCGTTAGCTAACACAAACTCCCTACATGTTCTTCTAGCCTTTATAAAGGCATAAAGGTCTTTTACCAAAGTAGCCATATGTATTTTGGCTAAGACCTTGAGCATGTCTGGGGTATCTTGATGAGCCGAACAGAATTCTATGTGGTTCTGTAGAGATATGGAGGCTGCAAGTCTCTCCTTTGTTTCATGTTCATCCTGTAAGAGAAACTCAGATAAAGTTGGAAGATTTTCCTTAAATTGTCGACTGGCGACATCCGCCTTAAGTCTTCCTACTGAAAAAGTGAAATGGGCCTCCTTCCAGTTCTTCTCCTGTCTGGGAAATGCTAGTGACAGAGGCTCGCACTCCTTGAGTGTAGGACACGGTTTACCTTTCTCTACTGCCTCAGTGACATATTTGAAAGCCCTCTCCGTAAAGGGGAATGAAATTGAGACAGGAGTAAGAAAGGAAGAGTGCTTGTTACCTGGTGTGGATACCTTCCACACCGAGTAACCCGCCTTTTCTATGCTGCTTGATAGGATAGCCTGTGCTTTATCATTGCCGAGAATCATAACTTTCTTTGATTCCGTTCCTTTTCCTGATGTTGGTTCATCCTTCAGTCTAATGAAACAGTTCAGGAAAGCGTCAAAGCTTGGCCAGAACTGGATTTTGTCCAAAGGAACAGCACCCATCTTCTCCGAGATGTACTGTAGAGTTTGCCGTTTAAAATCGGCATTAGCTCCGCAAACCTCAAGGGATTAGTTGTGGTGCACGTCGGAAGGTCTTGATCTACGAGTCGTTTGTACGACCCTTTAGGAGCGACGAGTGGAGCTTTACCAAGCTCTACCTTTTATTTCGCTTCCTGCTTTGTCCTCTTTTTGCACAAATTTCCTACTAGATTCTTGACTTGGGCCCATACCTGGTTCATTCCATCTAAAAGAGAGATAGAAGGCTGAGATATTGCTGTCGTTGGCTCATGAGCCTGTTGGGACGGAGACAATTGCAACCTGACATTCTCCCCTTCTTCCAGTGGGGGCTTTTTGCCCTCCTTCCCGAAGGTTATCTGGCCATCGGGAAATGTACCTCGTGTCTGGGGTACCACTATTTCCTTACTCGCTGTTGGAAATAGCAGCCCACGCATCTTGTCATTATGCAGGTGAGGTCCCGGAGAGATTTTCTGAAAGTCTCTCTCCCAGTTGTGTAGTTTGAAACGAGCTGCATCCCTAGTCTCTACCAACTTTGGAATCTTGAAACTTTCGGACAATAGGGCCCGACATACTTTGCAGGCCTGCGGGTTCCAATACTGCAGGTGTTCGGAAATAATATTGCCCGGGGCATGAAACCTGCATGTATTATGTCCGTAAAAACACTTACTCTTAGTTTTGCAGAAGACTGCAACACATGACATCTGGCATTCCTCCTGTAAAGAAAGGAAAACAGAATGAGTATACGATTGATTATCTCACTGATAACCAATATATCAAAGGTCATATCTTAACAAAATAGCTTAGGATAGCAAGGTATAAAGGGATAGTGGGAGACACATACTTGTGTATTCCTTCCAAGCAAATGCTGGTACCTCCTTTTTGAAGGAATTCCAACTGAAAAAGGGGGTTTTCTAACCCCTAGGGATAGGGAAGTGTATACTTCACTGTCCCTTTCATACTAAATAGTGTGGGGTACGGAAGAATGATTTCTCAATCAGCTTAACGAAGAAACACTATTCCTTCTATGTAAGAGCGGCTGCAACATAAGCTCGCATGAGGATACCCAAGATATGCTAGAAATAGTTACTGTATAATCATACTGTAGTTTTCTATTTGCAGTATGCACTATTTTGTAATATACTGCCTACTGTATAACTAAATATAGTATGATCCAGCCAATGTGTTGCCTTTCTGGTAAGCAACTGACTGTACAGTGCAGCTGGCATGATGCCAACTGGACTGGGGAGAGGAAAGACATATATTTGTATATATCCCACCCAACTTATTTGCTGTGATCCCCCTTACAAAATTAAAACATAGAGTTCCCTAATCATGGAGACTCGAGGATAAGGGCTCTGCCCTTTAAGGGTTCGGAGTGTAACCTCCTGTCCTTAAAATTTTAATATTGCATGGTAATCTGAAGACTGATTTCTAATCAGAATATTGAAGAATTAAATTCTTTCAACATGAGATTGGGTTCCACAAATATTTGGGTAGGATTTTCAAATATATTAGAAAACACTACTAGTATAAAATATACAGAAGCCGGCAGTAGCCATGACTGCCGGCCGGCAGTATTCTTTACTGCCGGCCGGCAACTATGGCCGGCAGCTCACAGCTGTCATTACTGCCGGCCGACAGATGTTTAAGACTGCCGGCCGGCAGCTGTCATGAATGCCGGCAGGCAGCTGTCAACTGTAAGAGGGGGAGTCTGGTCGATCACGGCAACCCACCGGCAACAGTAAGGTTGCTGGGATTCGCCAACATAAAGGGATAGGGGGGAAGGGAAAGGAGGGTCTTGTGAAAAGTACAGCAGGAGCCGGCCGTAGCCTGTCCTGCCCCACCTAACAAACTCCAATCCTGTATTAGAATTATCCCATGTGGCTAAAGAATTCTATTCCTTAACCTAAGGTTAGATTAATACGATTAAGAGGTTAGTAGCACCCTCGCCACCACCTCTAATGGTAGGGAAACAGGGTTGTAGTGCCAGTGTCCCCTAAGCATTAGAATAATTCTTTTCCTCAGCCTAGGGACCACTAACACAGGACTAGTCTGCTAGGTCACAGGAAGAAGGGACATATCGTACAGACCCTTCAGGAGTGGCCTAGGGAGGTCTAGCCTCCTATGTCGGTAGTCTAAAGTAGCAAAAGAATTCTATTCATCTTACCAGGTAGCTACTAACCACAGACTAAATACTCTTAGATTCTGGCCAAAACCCCAAAATCCTGCATCTGCGGTTACAGGGTAAGGGCAAAAAAAACCGTAGGAAAGACATGCCTGAATTAAAAATTCGAGGCCGACCCACTAAGGTTGTAGCCTGAGGCTAAACTCAGAGGGAAGAGGGATTACCCTTAAATCTCAATTTTTTTAAGAGGTGTAAAGTTTCATCCAATTTCAGGAGATACCCATCCCTGCATAATTGAAATCACCATACACAAGGGTAACCGGGGAATGTCTAAACGTATAATAACACGCCTAGGTTAGGTTACCTAGGCGAGACGAGAACTCGGTTACCTCACTCTCCGAGACTCTAACTATACGATCGACATGAAAAGGAAAAATATGCACAATGTAAATACCTTTACAAGAATATATTGCCTAAATAGCTAACATAAATAAATAATTAATTAATGATATATGATGCTATTTAAAAACTGAGAGGTCGTTCTGCTAAGTAAATAACATGCCCAACAAACGACAGTACTCATAGCGCCTCTGGTACAGGCTACCTCTAAACACAATAAATTACTCAAATTTCAATGTGAAAAAGGAGCTAAAAATTATTCATTGTAAAGACCCAATACTCAACTTTCCAAAGGCCAAAGAAGTTGGAGAATGCATAATAAAATCCTTAAAAATCGATCGAAAAGTTAGATCAACAGGGAACACCACTGAGCAAAATTGCTACAAAATTAGGAATGTCCACCATCTTAGGAATGGCGCTGGGGTGGTGGTCAATAGTAGTATGGGAACAGGGGTAACCTTGTTACGGCACCCCTTCTATTCTTTTGCTACGTCCCCCTCGAAGTAACCCTTTTGGCTGATGTTTTTGACAGTAAACAGAGTAATGAAAAACTTGAACTTCCTCATTCCTGTTTTCCTGAGGCTAAACTAACTAGTTTAGCTTTTCGATCTCGTGAGATTAAAGCTCTGTTGATGGAACTTGATTCTTATGGAGGTGTAGACCCAAAAGGTATTTTTCCTTTGTTTTTTATAAAGACCGCAGATTTCTTAGCTCCAAAGTTATCTGTTATTTTGCGCAAGTTAGCAAGAAGAGGAGCTTTTAGCACTTGTTGGAGAATTGGTAATGTTACTCCTCTATGTAAATGTGTTTGTGGTAGCTCAAGTCCCACTGATTACCGCCCAATTTCCATAACTCCCATATTATCTAAAGTTTTTGAACGTCTTCTGGCAAAACGTCTTAATAGGTTTGCTGAAGGTAATCATCTATTCCCTAGTTTGCAATTTGGTTTTCGTAAAGGCCTTGGAGCATGTGATGCCCTTCTTACAATCTCCAATGCAGTACAGAAATCCCTTGATTGTGGTCGTGAAGTTCGTATGATTGGCCTTGATTTTAGTGCTGCCTTTGACCGTGTTAATCATGAGGCCCTTGTTTTCAAACTGAAACAGTTGGGAGTGGGTGGGTCGTTTCTTAGCATTATTATTGATTTTTTAAGTAGTAGATCTCAAAGAGTAGTTGTTGATGGGCACAATAGTGAGTATAGGAATGTGATATCCGGTGTTCCACAGGGTAGTGTTCTTGGCCCATTACTTTTCATACTATATACACATGACATGTGGTTTGGCCTAGAAAATAAGCTTGTTGCATATGCAGATGATGCTACTCTCTTTGCATCAATTCCATCCCCTGAATGTAGACCTGGGGTTGGTGAATCCCTTAATAGAGATCTAGCTAAAATTAGTGTATGGTGCAAGTTATGGGGTATGAAGTTGAATCCTAACAAAACTCAAAGTATGATTGTAAGTAGGTCAAGGACGGTGGCTCCTCAACATCCGGATCTCAGTATTGATGATGTTTCTTTAAATTTGTATGACTCTTTCAAAATTTTAGGTGTGATTCTCGACAGCAAATTTACTTTTGAGAAACATATAAGGTCTGTGTCTTCTTCAATAGCACAAAAAATTGGCTTATTGAGAAAGTCTTTTAAGATATTCGGTGATCAATCTATTCTGAAGAAGTGTTTTAATTCTTTTATTCGACCTTGTTTTGAGTATTGTTCTCCTGTCTGGTCTTCAGCTGCTGATTCTCATCTTAATTTGTTGGACAGAAACTTACGGTCTATTAAATTTCTTATTCCTGATCTAGATATTAATCTCTGGCACCGTCGTTCAATTATTTCATTATGCATGTTGCATAAGATTTTTCATAACTCTGACCATCCTTTACATTCAGATCTCCCTGGACAATTCTATCCTTTTCGTAATACTAGGCTGGCAGTTAATTCTAATAGCCAGGCCTTTTCCATCATAAGACTCAATACCACGCAGTACTCTAGAAGTTTTATTCCAGCTGTTACCAAGTTGTGGAATGATCTTCCTAATCAGGTTGTTGAATCAGTAGAACTTCAAAAGTTCAAAGTTGGAGCAAATGCTTTTTTGTTGACCAGGCGGACATGAGTCTTTTTATAGTTTATATATGACATATTTGTTTTTGAAGTTGTTAATAGTTTATATATGACATATCTGTTATGACGTTGTTACTTTTTTTAGAATGATTTACTGTTAATTTGTTCTCTTCAGTTATTTATTTCCTTATTTCCTTTCCTCACTGGGCTATTTTTCCCTATTGGAGCCCCTGGGCTTATAGCATTTTGCTTTTCCAATTAGGGTTGTAGCTTGGATAGTAATAATAATAATAATGATAAACGCTACTAGGGGTAAAGATTGCTATGTGGCGTGTCAAGAATGCATCCTCTGATATTATGCGATATCCTTGAGAAAATTTTAAGGATATTCGCTCTAGTAGTTAGAATTCTCGACCCTGAAGGTTACTTCTCTGGGAATATCACTGTACAATAATATTTCCCTTTGGAAGCTACCTTAGGAACTTCCATCAGGACGACATGGCATGAGCCCAAAAATATATATATATACATAAGTGCATATATATATATATATATATATATATATATATATATATATATAATATATATATATATATATATATATATATATATATATATATATATATGTATAATTATATATATATATATATATATATATGTATAATTATATATATATATATATATATATATATATATATATATATATATATATATATATATATATATATATATATGTATATATATATATATATATATATATATATATATATATATATATATATATATATATATATATATATATATATATATATACATATATATATATATATATATATATATATATATGTATATATATATATATATATATATATATATATATATATATATATATATATATATATATATATATATATATATATATATATATATATATATATATATATATATATATATATATATATATCCCGGGGGAGAGACAACTCCTACCAGGCGCGTCCCTTAGGTGGCGGATGAGGGAAACCCTTGCAGTACAACTTATTGCAAGGGCTACTCTGAATAATAGTAATAAGGAGTCGTGGACCAAACAGGTAGCAGAGGAGTGGCTAGCCGGCTACCTTATTAGCCAAGAAACCTGCATGAAAAAGATGTCAAGGATTAGTAGTATGGCTACCGCGTCCGGGGGAACCGACGCGCCCCGAGGTCCTAAACCACAGCCTCGTGGTGAGAAATTAGCAATGTGGTCAGCAAAAGGATTAACAACAGTTGGAACTGTAAATGTAACAAAACTCTTTGCACCAGCAAAACTTAGGTGTACCATTGAAGAAATAAATAGATACAGTTGGGATGTATTGGGAATAGCAGAGACTCATTGGGTGGGAGAAGGTGAAATGATGTCAGAAGGAATCAAAATATTGTATTCAGGTAGAACAGACAATATTCATAGAGAGGGAGTAGCACTAATGTTAGGAAAAAGAGCACAAAGAGCTTATTTGGAGCACAATTCGGTGAACTCAAGAATAATTTCGGTCACTTTGAGAGGAAAGCACAAGAATTTTAAGGTTATTCAGGTATATGCACCAGACAGCTCATATGAAGATGAAGACGTAGAAAACTTCTATTCACAGTTAGAGGAGGAAATAGAGACAACAAAGACAGGCGATGTAGTCATGGTGATGGGCGATTTCAATAGTAAAATCGGAAATGACAGGAGAGGCTACGAGGATGTGATGGGAGAGTTCGGTTTGGGTGAAAGAAATGAGAGAGGACAGAGGATGTTGGAATTTTGCCAGGGTAAACAACTGTGTATAACAAATACTTACTTTTATCATAGAGAACAGCACAGATACACATGGACACACCCAGATGGAATTCATAAGAACTGCATTGATTATATCCTTATAAATAAGAGATGAAAAACATCAGTGATGGGAACAAAAGTGATGAGGGGAGCAGACTTTGGAACATCACATGAACTACTACTTTCAAACGTCCGTATTAAATTTCGGACAGACAGAGGAAGAAATCAAGAACTAGTCAGGTATAATCTAGATAAACTGAGGAACGAGGAAGTAAAAACTGCCTTCAAAGTAAGAGTAGGAGGACGTTTTGAACCACTAATAGGACTCGAGACAACAGAGGAAAAGTGGCGTCGGGGACGAGACATAATTAAAGAGGAAGCCGACAATATTTTGGGAAGGAGAAGGAAAGCAAAGCAACAGTGGGTCACAGAGGAAGTATTGGATGCATGCCAAGAGAGGAGAGAAGCGAAAAAGACAAAGAATGAAAACCCATCCCAAGAAAACAAAGCAAGTTATAGACAAAAGTACAGAGCAGTGGACAATAAATGCAAAAGAGCAAAAATAAAATGGATAGAAGACCTGTGTAAAACATGTGAGGAATGTTTCAGAAACGGCCATTCAAGAGAGCTATTCACCGCAGTAGACAGATTAACAAGGGGTTGGAAGAACAATGGAATTGCTGTAAGAGATGCAGATGGCAACAAGGTATCAGCAACGGCTGATGTTGAGAAGATCTGGAAAACCCACTACGAGGAACAACTAAAAGGAAGTGGAAGACGGGTAACTGGAGAAGATTATCCAGAACTAAGAGGAGAGCTATGGAACATACAGGAAACGCCAGATCTCCTGATAGAAGAAGTGGGAAAAGCTTTAATAGCTATGTCAAGTGGGAAAGCACCAGGAATAGATGGACTACCAAAGAAATTGCTTGAAGCTGGCGGTGAAATGGTAGAAAGATGGTTGTGTGATTTATGCAGGGATATAGTAGATGGACAAGCAGCTCCAAATGATTGGACT
>NC_090730.1:73771858-73776858 GCF_036898095.1 Palaemon carinicauda | reverse complement strand
CGTCAATATGAAATATCGACCAGTTCTCCGCACAATACTTGTATTGGACAAAGGTTTTATATCCGCATAGGAGGAAAACTAATGCAACATAGCTTGCATAAAGGAACAATTCTATTAGAATTATCCCAGATAAGGTACATAGAATGAATGCTCAATTATACCAATAAATTGACACAGGTGAAGGAGACGCAAGGTTCTCAAGAACTAGATTATTGACAGGCAATAAATAGACAGGTTAACCACAATTATATATATATATATATATACATAAGAAGAGGATAACCCAAAACTTTAAGCATAAGTATGATAGTAAACAGAGCTTGTTTGTCTGAAAGAAAAAACATTAGATGCCACTTTTAAGATACCGAGGTATCAAAGTCATAAAAGCCTGTATTACAAATCAATGACATTAGCGTTAGAAACGCTCGGCACACATGTCTGCACTTATGCTAGGTTCACCTTCGGAAATGGAACAGTCTGCATGGGCAACACAGTGCCCTCACTTAGTTTGTAGTACAGTATGTAACTACACACTCACCCTGGAATTAATCGTCCCAATTAAGACCACTGTTCCTCGCAGAGTTAAACAGTAGGGTTAACACCGCGACCCACTGCTACCACAGATCTCTTTTAGTTCCTCTACTTGCTTCGCATAGTGGCGAAAGAACACTCTGGAAGACTTCCAGCCAGTGTATGAACGGAGATGTTCAAAATCCATACAATTAAAGAAATTCAAGGATGAGGCAACTTTCCTCGGATCGTGACCTGCGGGTGTATTGTCAGGATCCGCTCTGCGAATAAAATATGTGATTTTCGCTCTGAGTTGATTCAGAGATAAATTTGAGCCTGATGTTTCTCCCCTGAATAGTTAACCACCCTTGAAGTCTGAAGTTCTATGAAGATAGACCTTTAGGCATTCTACTGGACATAGAGATGCATCTTCTTTCAGAGGGCAGATTCTCCAGGGACCCCACCTGTTGGTGGGTAACTCATTCTTGGCGAGAAACGTAGGATCCGGAAACAGGTTCAGTTCTCCCCCATCCAGGAACTGAACACCACCTGCCTCTCTCGAGAGGCTACAATCTCACTAACCCTGGCCCCGGACGCGAGTGCAAAATAGGAAAATAACTTTTTGTGTCAAATCCTTTAACGCACACTCTTCATTGCTCAACAGAGAAGCGAAATGAAGAACTTGTCTAAAGACCATGAAATGGGCTTTGGAGGTGCTGAAGGTCTGAGCCTGGCACAGGCTTTCGGGACTTTATTAAAGATCTCATTACCTAGGTCGACCTGGAAGGCATATAGAATGGGTCTTGTCAAAGCAGACTTACACGCTGAAATCGTGTTCGCTGCCAATCCTTGACCATGGAGGTGGAGAAGAAAGATAAGCAGAAGTCTGTCAAGATCTCCTGCGGATTCCTCGCCTTGACAAAAGGCCACCCATTTTCTCCAAGATGACTCATATTGCCTTCTAGTAGATTTGCACTTATATTCCTCAAGGAAGTCTATACTGGCTTTCGAAATCCCGAAACGCTTTCTCACCGCTAGGGAGAGAAAATCATGAGCTGCAGGGTCCGGGTTTTCTGTAATGAAGCGCAGACAGTTGACTTCTGGACTCGCTGGGTCAGAACTGGATCTGATAGTGGTACAAACTTCAGCTACAGTTCCAATAACAGGAGGAACCACACGCTGTTCGGCCACTTGTGGGCCACTATTGCCGCTACCCATTGAAGGATCTCAGTTTGTTGAGGACCCTCAACAGAAGGTTGTGAGGAGGGAACAGATAAATCTTGGACCATCTGTTCCAGTCGAGGGACATCGCGTCCACTGCTTCCGCTAAGGGGTCCTCGTACGGGGCACGTACAGGGGCAACTTCTTGTTGTCTTTCGTCGCAAAGAGGTCTATCTGCAGTTCTGGGACTGATTCAGAAAGAAGGAGAATGATCCTGCGTCTAAGGACCATTCCGACTCTATCGGTGTGAACCTGGATAGAGCGTCCGCTGTCACATTGCGGACTCCTTGAAGGTGAACTGCCGACAGGTACCACTTCTTCTTTTCCCCAATCGGAAGATGGCCAACATCACCTGGTTGAGAGGTGGTGACCTCGATCCTTGTCGATTCAAGTATCTCACAACTACCTCGCTGTCTATCACCAACCTTATGTGGATCGAGTGACGCGGGGAGACTTTCTTTAAGGTAAGGAGCACTGCCCTAGCTTCTAGAAAGTTTTATGTGAAAGGTCTTGAATAGCTTGGACCAAGTCCCCTGGACTTTTTTCCGATGAGAGTGACCTCCCCATCCCTCCTTCGAGTCGTCTGAGTGAATCGTCACCGACGGGGGAGGTGGCTGAAGAAGAACCGACTTCTTTAGATGTCTGGCTAGGGACCAAGGCCTGAGAAGAGTACTTAGCCGAAGCGGCTGGTCTTCTCAGATATCTTCGCACGTTTGATGCATAACTTCTCCAAACTCCGATTGCATCCTTTAGCTGTGCTCTTAGCACTGGGTCTGTCACCGAAGCAAACTGGAGAGAGCGCAGTACCCTCTCCTGCTCGCGTCTTGATATCCTTTCGGAATCTAGAAGTCTCTTGACAGAACCCGCTATCTCCTTCCTTTTCTTCGCCGGGGTGGAGAAACGGTGTGACAAAAGGTCCCAGTGGATTCCCAGCCACTGGAACTTTTGAGATGGAGAAAGTCGAGACTTTTTCTGTTGATCTTGAAGCCTAGGTACTCTAGGAACTGGATCACTTGACTGGAAGCTTGCAAGCATTCTGTCTCGGATGCTGCCCACACCAACCAGTCGTCCAGGTAGGCTACTACCTGAATTCCCTTTAGGCGTAATTGTTTGAGAGCTACGCTCGCAAGCTTCGTAAAAATCCTTGGGGCTATGTTTAGCCCGAATGGCATGGCTCCGAAGGCGTATAGTCTTCGTTGTAGCCTGAACCCTAGGTAGGGGGAGAGTCGATGGCTAATTGGAATGTGCCAATAGGCGTCTGACAAGTCTATAGAGACGGAATATGCCCTCTTGGGCAGTAAGGTCCTTATGTGTTGCAGTGTTAGCATTTTGAATTTGCAATTCACTATGAACTTGTTGAGTGACGACAAGTCCAGAATGACTCTGAGCTTTTCCGAGTCTTTCTTGGGAACACAAAACAGCCTCCCTTAGAAATTGAGGGGCATCACCCTTCAGATCACCTTCTTTCTCCGACAGTTCTTGAACGTACTCCTCCATAACGGGGGTGGAGTGTTGGAAAAACCGAAGGCACGGGGATGGAGTGCTGTACCAGCTCCCGCCCAGTCCATTCTTGAGTAGGCTGTGGGCCCAGGGATCGAAGGTCCACCGATCCCGAAATTTCAGAAGTCTCCCTCCTACCGGTATCACCTCACTTGGACTGCCATCCTGAGGTCTTGCCTTCCTGACCACGACCACCCCTGAATCCTCTTCCCCTTAAGGGGCGTCTAGACGAGCCTCTGGCTGCTCCTCTAGGCTTTGCTCGAAAGGAAGTAGACTGCCCTTCGAACGCTGGGGTGAATGCCGTGGACTGTGTCGACACGGCCTGGGGTACTCACTGAAAAGTGGTCGGGGTTTGTGCCACGATCTGGGGCACTGGGGGCAATGGCAATTGCAGTTGCTGTTGCTGTCTAAGAGGCTTGGCTGGCCGAGACGGTAGCCTAATCCTCATAGTCTTCCTCTTTGGTTGAGGACCCTCATCCGGGGAAGACTTTCTTTTGATAGCCAGGCCCCACTTCTGGAGAAGGTTTCTATTCTCCAAGGCGGCCTTATCAACAACTTCTTTGACCAAGTCGGTAGGGAAAAAGGTCTTTTCTCCAAATGTTGGAGGAGATTGGTTTCTTTGGCTCGTGCCTCACCGTAGCCGAGGTAAACACGAACTCCCTACAAGCTCTCCTTGCCTTGACGAAGCCATAAAGGTCCTTCGTCACTGTGGCCAGATGAGACTTGGCCACTACCATGAACATTTCATGGACCTTGGGGTCACTTGCCATCGTCTCGAGAGTAGTCTGAAGAGACATTGAAGCAGTCAGTCTTTCTTTTGTATCAAACTCACTTCGCAAAAGAAAGTCAGACAGCTTAGGGAGGTCCTTGCCAAACTGACGTCCGGCAATATCAGCCTCCAACTTTCCAACTGAGAACGTAAGATGGAAGTCCTTCCAGTCTTTGTGGTCCATAGGCAGGGCCAGCGAGAAGGGTTTACACTCCTCTAGGGAGGGACAAGACTTGCCGGCCTCGACTGCTTTTAGTACAGCCAGAAACCCTTTCTGTAAAAAAGGGGAAGGCTCTAGTAGGCGAGGACACAAAGGAAGGGAGCTTCCTATTCAATGCGGCTACCTTTGAGTTAGAGAAGCCCCTCTCTTTCATCGAGGATGAAAGTAGAGCTTGAGCCTTAGCATGGTCCATCACTATGACCTCCTTCGGCTCTGTCTCCTCCTTTGAAGCTGGTTCCTTCCTCAGCCGGACATAACAGTCCGGATATGATGCCTTGCTGGGCCAGAATTCCACCTCCTCCAGGGGAACTGAGCCCAGCTTATCCGAGATGACGATCTTTCCAGTCGTCATCGGCATGTGCTCAGCATACCTCCATGGGTTAGCATCTGAGCACAAGGGAAGGTCTTTCACATTGAGCTTTTTCCGGGGCCCATGTGATTCTGCAAGGCACTGCATTCGCAGTTCCATTGCAACCGCCTTCTCCTGATTCTCCTTCTGTATTTGTTGGATCATTCCAACATTAGAAGAGAGGGCCTGTCCCAGCTTTACTGGGAGACCGGCCGATGTAGAGGGAATAGGCTCCGGAATCTGAGCCGGAGTAGCCGACACCTCGACGACGTCTACCTCTACAACATCTGGGGCTTGAACTTCATCCTGGGCTTCTGCCAGGAGGTCTTCCTCCTGACACCCGTCCACATCAGACATCCTGTCATCTAACTGGATGTCTTCCATCGCGACCGCGACTTCAGCATCCACCTGGATCTGAACTTAGGGGATCT
>NC_090730.1:73756858-73759358 GCF_036898095.1 Palaemon carinicauda | reverse complement strand
TCTGCTGATTAATCCAAAACTGACACAGCTCTAAGCGAGGAGATGGGCAGAACAGGAACTCTTCATCTATCATACATGAAATCACTGACTTACTTACTATAATTAACTGTTTCTCCTTGTCAGCAGCAACATATGTTGCAGCTGACAAGGAAAAACTGTTAGTTTTAATTAGTTAAAATTCATTGAATTCAGAGAGAAATTGCTTGAATTCTCTGGAAGGAACATTAATGAAAAAAAAAAAAACATATAACTCTAACTTTGTCTGCTTGTGTACATATAGCGAGTTTAAACACATGATGTTCAATTTCGAAACAAAAATATACTGCTCAAGAATATATAAAAGGCCGTAGAAGGCTGCATTTGATTGTCCAGAAGACCGACGGTTCCCCATCCCAGTAACCTCAGCGAATAAATACAAATATTGCAAATCTTGTTACCATATTTCATACAGTTACCATTGGACGTCTGCCTATACACTACAGACATATATATATATATATATATATATATATATATATATATATATATATATATATATATATATATATATATATATATATATATATGAATATATATATGAATATATATATATATATATATATATATATATAAATATATATATATATATATATATATATATATATATATATATATATATATATATATATTTATATATATATATGTATATATATATATATATATATATATATATATATATATATATATATATATATATATATATATATATATTTATATCTATATATTCATATCTATATCTATATCTATATATATACATATATATATATATATATATATATATATATATATATATATATATATATATATATATATATATATATATATATATATATATATACATATATATATGTATATATATGTATATTTATATCTATATATTCATATCTATATCTATATATATATATATATAGATATATATATATATATATATATATATATATATATATATATATATATATATATATATTTATATATATATATATATATATATATATATATATATATTTATATATATATATAAATATATATATATATATATATATATATATATATATATATATATATATATATATATATATATAGTAGGTTGGCTAGGGCACACAGAATAGTCTGGCCTATTCTTTCTACATACTCCTCGGTCCTCATACACTTGACAATACTTTACCTAGCAATTCTTTTTCGCTTACGGGGTTAACTACTGCACTTCAGTTGTTCATTGGTTACTCTCCTCTTGGTAAGGGTAAAAGAGACTCTTTTGCTATGGTAAGCAGCTCTTCTAGAAGAAGAAATCAAAATCAAAACATTGTTCTCTACTCTTGGATAGAGCCATAGCCTCCGTACCATGGACATTCGCTGTTTTTGGGCAGAGTTCTGTTGTTTGAGGGTACACTCGGGAACACTATTCTATCCTAGTTCTCTTCCTTTTGCTTTTTTGACGTTTACTTCTCTTGTAGTTTATTTATTTCCTTATTTACTTTCCTCACTGGGCTATTTTCCCTTTTGGTGTCACTAGGAACCCCTGGGCTTATAGCATTTTGCTTTTCTAATTAGGGTAGTAGCTTAACAACAACAACAACAACAACAACAACAATAATTAATAATAATTAATAATAATTAATAATAATAATAATAATAATTAATAATAATAATAATAATAATTAATAATAATAATAATAATAATAATAATAATAATAATAATAATAATAATAATAATAATACTAATTAATAATTAATATTAATAATACTAATTAATAATAATAATAATAATAATAATAATAATAATAATAATAATAACCCTTTTACACTTACTTTCTTTCTCGTTTGGGGCCCAGTAGACACTTTCAAGGGAAGGGCCGGTGGGAGTCATTTTCCCTTCCGCATGGCCAGTTTGACACTAAGGAAATAGGAAGGCTGTTCCTTTATTAGTGGTTGACGAGAGAGTTTATATAAGAATTTTTTATACATTTTGTAAAATATTGCTTCATTTCAATAATGTAGTTTTTTAACCGTTATTGTTTTAGCAAATAGGGGTAACCAAATTCATTATTACTTGATTTGTAGTAGCTAATAACAGTATCAGTAGCAGTAGAATAAAGTAGTTGTTATTGTAGGAAGGTTGATTACTAATTAAATTTAAGAATTAACTTTTCATAGTTTAATACAATTGACTCCCAAATAAGTTAAAATAAAGTTAGTGAGGCTGCTATTATTTTCTTCCCGAACCTTTGGAAAATTAATTTCATTGACAAATCATAAAAAAAGTCGTTTAGTGTCAGAATGACGTAATTTTCCGAATATTCGTCATGAAGGCAGGATATACTGATTTTCCTAAAATGTATTCCCCTCTAATTTACCAGGAAAAAAAATCATGAGTGGATGGCATAAGCACACAATTATTCCCCAAGCTAATGCCATGACTGTAAGTTATCAATTATTGTATAATTGCTAGTTGCTGTATCTT
>NC_090730.1:73744358-73754358 GCF_036898095.1 Palaemon carinicauda | reverse complement strand
ATCTGACAAACACGTCATAAAGACAAACTGATGTGTGACCCTCATCCTGACCTATATTTATATGTTTTACTCCTCCTCATTTTGACAACAAATTGATCATTTTTCACTACACCTCAAAAACACAGAGCTAGTTTAAAAAAAAAATTATATGTTTATATATATATATATATATATATATATACTGTATATATATATATGTATATATATATATATATATATACATATATATACATATATATATATAAATGTATATATATATATATATATATGTATATATATATATATATATATATATATACATAAACATCAATATGACCATATCAATAAATCAGCATATTTCTGATAAAAAGTACAAAGGTTGATTAACAATCCTTTGCTCACAGGATCTTTGTTGTTAAAAGAAGGTTTAACAATCCTTCTCGACGTCTCTGCCAAACTTTTTACGAAACTATATGTAGGATCGGTCTGTCCGCACATTTCATGAGCTCACTTAATGAAAATGACAAATACAAAATTATATGAATTGAAGTGGCAGGTAAGTACATCGAATGATGCGTCTTGGCGAAGATTTCACACTTGGAAAAACTGAAAAAAAAATTTTGTGTTGTCGCTTCACGATACCAGTTAATGCTACTTAAATCTGTCCAACTGCTTAAATAAGGTGTGTTTTACTGTTATTAGCAAGTTCTTCTGTAAAAAGCTGCTCTTTGATTATTTTTGTTCAAATATAAAAATACGTGGTAATTTTTTCCCGCTAACACTTTATTGTCTTTCCTACCAGAAACCATGAGATATTCATCTTTCGAATACATTTTAAATATCACTAATGGTATTAATTTTGCCTTACGATAAACGAACCCTTTCACTGCATTCAGGGGCGCATATATATATATATATATATATATGTATGTATGTATGTATGTATACACATACACACATATACATATATACATATATATAATTTATATATATATATATATATATATATACATACATATATATATATATATATATATAAAATGTGTGTACATAAATATTTTCCTAATCTATAGACTTCAAAACCAGGTATTGACTATTTTGAATTAAGAATAATTAAAGCTATTTATACACTTAAACTTTGCTCAGTAAGTCAAAATGAAAATATGACCATGATCAAGTCAATAAAATGTTAGATTTCGATCAAATTAGAGTGTGATGATTTATATCAATCTTTTAATACGTTTAACCTGATACTAATGTAAAAAAACTAAACACAAATGTTAGATATTTGTGCTAATTCCTTCTGGTTATATTCAAAATCCGTAGCATTGTCTCCTAATAGAATTATCCCACTTGATAGTTTTGGGATCAATTATCGAAAGAGGGATGAAGAAAGGCCTTATTTTCTTCTCAAAGATTTCTCATTTTGTTACAGTAAAGTGGTATATTTTGTAAAAGATTTTCATTCCACGCCTTATACCCGATATTATCTGATTGAAACTTTCTTAATTTCAACTTTAATTAGTGCTTCGGAATGAAGACTGTTTTAGTAACTTTTACTAGTAGGGTTTTTCTCATAAAAGATATTAAAACTTATGAATTAGCTTTTCGAGTTTTCTAGTCTGTTCATGAGCATAGCAAGTGCAAAGTTAATGTTAATGGAGTCTTATCAAATACATTTCCAGTGAACAGGGGAGTACTCAAAAGGGAATATGAGGTCACCTATGCTGTTTATACTCCTCATGGATTTTATAATGCGTAGAACAATCAGAGATGGTGGAGGGGGGGTTGGAATGGATTGGTGATATGAATTTAACAAGCCTAGAGTATGCTGATGATGCTGTCCTAGTTAACAGAACACCACAGGATTTTCAATGCTTGCTTACAAGAATGGATGAGATATCACACGAGGTTGGGCTCAAGATAAATAGAAGAAAGACAGAGGTGATGAGAACGGAGTATGCAACGGATGCTGAAATATCATTGGAAGTATATAGGATTAATGAGGTTGAATCATTTAAGTATTTATGAACTATGATCTCTAATACAGGGTCTTTGGAATAAGAGTTTAGTGAAAGATTGAAAAAAAGCAAACCAGACAATGGCTAGGTTAAGTAAAATTCTTAAATAAAATCGCCTAAAATTACATATAAAAATCAGACTATATATCAGTTTAGCGAGATCGGTGTCACCATATGGACATACGTCATGGTATGACCAATGGAACAATCTCCAATAGATTTAGTAGATCTGAGATCATAGCCTCAGAAGGATATTGAGAGTTAAATGGCAGGATAGGATTAGCAATGAAACTATAAGAGAGATTACTCAAATGCCATATATTGAAGGGATCATGATGAGGGGTAGATGGACATGGTTTGGGCATGGTCTTTGTACTCCCCAACAGAGATTAGCTCACCAAACATTCAGCTGGGTTCCACAAGGCACTAAAAGAGTTGAAAGACCCTGGCATACATGGCTGAGGATTATGAATTGAGAAGTAGGAGATGATAAATAGAAACGACTGACGAAATCTAACCGAGGCCCTTTGCGTCAATAGGCATAGGAGGTGATGAGGCTTTCAATATTATGAGATCTATTAATATAAACTGAACAATTTGATCAGCCTCAAAGTTCATATGGTACCCTATAAAATATTCTTAACACTTGATTTTTTCTTGTCCGAAATCAGAGATAGGATCATTTGCTTCCAATTTGTTATCAAGAGTGATATAATTTAGCAGTCATTTGTTTGCTCTTTCCGAGAAGTAAAGTTGAAAGAAGGATCATGTTTTCCCCGTATTGATATAATAAGACCTCCCTAGTGTATCATCTTTATAGTGTTATGGTCAATCCATGATTGGACCTACAGCAAATTGCAACAAAATTTCTTTTTCGGGGGATGGGATCCCTCAATATCTTATAACATGTAGGGAAGAATCTAGGAAAATTTAGATATGGGAACCATTATAAACACCAAGGTATATTTTTAGAACCGGAATTTCAAGAAGGTAAACAATTCATATTGGAAGATTAAATGTTTAATCTTTTTCAATTATATTTCTTTACTAACAAAGTAGAATTTGGAAATAAAATCACCTTAATTTACATATAAAAATCAGGCTATATATCAGCTTAGTGAGATCAGTGTCACTGTATGGACATGAGTCGTGGTATGATAATGAAATGTTATCCAACAGATTTTATAGATTAAAGAACAAAGCCCTCAGAACAATATTTTGAGTTAAATGGCACGGTATGATTATGTACGAAACTTTAAGAAAGATTATCCGAGTGCCGTATCTGGATGAGATCATGATGAGGTAAATGGAAAGAGTTTTGGTATACTCTTTGCACTCCCCAAGAGAGATTAATTAAATTAACTTTCAAATGGGCTCCATAAGGAACTAGAAGAGTTGGAGGACTCAGACCTACATGGCTGAGGATTAAGAAGCGTGAAGGAAGAGATGATGGATGAAGAAGTATTGATTTAAAAGCTTGAGATAGAGACGACTGGCAAAATCAAACTGAGGCCCTTTGCGTCAATAGGCTAGGAGATGATGATGATGGTGATGATGAGGAGGAGGAACAAAGGACTCAGATACCAGTGTTCTTAAGAGTAAAACTTGCAACAAACATCCTGTGAATTGTCAGTCTCAGTGTCAAAGACAACACTGCATAATTATATCAAAAGTCACTATTGAGCTATTCATGAGAACATATGGGCCGGCTTCTTGGAATGATGGTTATTCCATAGCTTTAAAAGAGGAACGCCTTTGCTTATGCTAAATAAACGAGATGTGGCCTTACCACCAACAATTGCATATGTGACTGGCAACAAGGAGCACATCTTAGTCCCCAAAGATCTCTGAAGCCAATGAATAAGCCAGTTTCTTATGAGATGTGGCTTTACCACCAACAATTGCATATGTGACTGGCAACAAGGAGGACATCTTAGTCCCCACAGATCTCTGAAGCCAATGAATAAGCCAGATTCTTTTATTTTTGTCCTGTTTCTTATCTGATTGTTAGTACAGTGACTGAGATTCTGAATCCACGTGGAAACAAAAAAGAATGAACAAGTTAGCATCTTCTCCAATGACAGTGGGTCTTTCAGCTTTGTATTCTGCCTGTATAACACAATAAGTAGCTGCTTATAGCCTTTGAGATAGCATGTTAACAAGCCTTTGTGGGGCGGGGGCCGGGGGTGTATCTGTGGTCGGTCCATCAATCTTTATGTATGACTTGGTGTCTATCTTGACCTCCCTGTTTGTCTTCCTGAAGATGTAATTACTGAAATAATTTCCTGTTATTCACTGCAGAATCTTGTACCCCATCTCTTTTGTTTCGTTTGCATTTACAGCACTATCAGCAGTCACCATTGTGGCACTGTTTTGCAGCAAGGTGTCTCTCTCAAAGTGATTTCTTTGTTGCAGGTAGTAGAGGAAACTTTCCATATCCTTTTTAGTTTACAGTATATCTCTGGCTGGAGTAAAATCTTTCCACTGGTCACTGGTCACATACTATCACTGAAAATTTTTGCAAGGCATCATTGACACTGGAGTATGCTGGCATCGATAAAAGCCAGTGATGGTGTTGATACTCCATCTCCAATTGTTTCTATGGTTCTCATCAGAGTTTTTCTATTACCGGATCAGTTATTAGTCCAACTTAGCAGTGACTGCTTCTGCAAACAATGTGGTGCCCTTACATGAAAAATTAAAAGCTTTTTTTGATGGCTTTCAGGAAGTTGGAGCATCTGTTATAAGTATATTTATGCCAAATTAGCATACAGACTGTGCTCTACAGCAGTAAAGCATAGCTGCATTTCTTGTACAATCTTCAAATAAAGCATCCAGTTACCTGTTTTCTTGGGTATGATGAACATCTGCAGAATGTCAGTTATCCCCATATCTTTGCTGTTAAAGTTTGCTGTTGTTATTTGCTGTTATTTGCATATACTATGCTTGCAGTTTCCAATGGATTCTGTCCTAATACCATGATAAACACACATCTTGAACATACTTCACCACCAATCAGTACTTTTTTTTATACAGCTGGAAAGCTGCAGCCAAGGTTTCATCAAAGGCAGCTGATGTAGAGGATAAGGTGTTTCTTTGTCATGGTCCATTTGCATGTCATCAGAAACATATGTGCTCGAATAAGACAGTGAAATATCTCTATCTTGCATTACACGATCTGTATCATCTGTTGTTTGATCTAGAATTTGTCAAATTCTAAAGTGGTGTCTGAAAGGCCCTTGATGTTATTAACTAATTTAGTTTTCCCATAAACCCCTCAAGCAGACTCTGAAAGATAAAACCAAAAATTTTTTGGCCAATGTAACCCCAATTAGCACATCTCAGTGTAGAACCTAACACTGTACGGCAAAGCAATGAAGATCACTCTAAGAAGGTTTCACTTTTAACAATGGTCTGGGTTTTCAACCACAGAGGCTGACCAAATGTAATTACTGGTATCATATCATGATGCTTGGCTTCTGAACACAAATTTCAGTGTCAAATAGATGCAGCTCATGTCACTGAAGTTCATATCTATCATTGGCAGGATTGTAATGGAGGTTTTCCCTGGAGTTCTCCTTGGCAGAAACCATGTATCATGCCTGACCAATCTGACCGTGGTGACTGCAGAGGCTAAGATTCTATCCAGAGCTAGTTTACTTTATCACAGTTATAACTGGATCCCAATTCCATACGAGAAAAGGCAGCGTGGCATAGTTATCTACCTTGAATATACAGAAATTTATATTTTCTTCAAGAGCCAGGTCTTTGAAACTTAGAGCCTCCTTAGGACCTGATGTATGGCGGGGCAGCAACAATAATTTTCATGCCATGGAAAGTTTTGAACTTATCCAATGATCTACTATTAAGATCAACATTGTTAGCCATATACTGGATAAAGTGTCTCGGAGTGATGTCTTGGATATCTGTACCTTATGAGGTTGTGGCTGCCATCTCAAGTTTTGTATTTTATGTGCATAAATGAGAAACTCGGGTCAAAAATGATAGTACATTTGAACTGCAAAGGAAATCTGGAGGGGAGCAAGGTTGGACTGATCGTCTGACAGCTTGTATTATTGCTTGGCTAAGAGTAAAAATCTTTAGGTCATCATTATTCTCACTAAAAATAGGCCTGTGAAGTAGTTTCAAGGACATAGGAACAAATGCAACGTTTGGCTCCAAATATGATATGTCCCCAGGTGTAGGATACTCTTCTGGACCAGTTGCTATATGGATTTTCCCAGTAATTCCTCATCTTCAGGAAAAGGTCACCAATAGTCATCATCATACTTATATAGATAATTTGCTACCTTAAGGGATGCATATTCTTTTGAGCTCTCTTTTGGTTGCCCCCTTACAAGATAAGCTTTGGTGTCAGGGATCGACTGACACTTCAAAGGAGTCTGTTTCCTTGTCCTAAAGTTGCTACTGCAGACGATGGTAAATAACATCTACTGTATGCAAATCTTGAGAAAATTCTATGCGACCAGCTCACCAACATGCTCCTTACATATGATTTCACTAGTGGCCTTGAAGTCATGAGTTCTAACTGGAAAAACCAACTCTCTCTTCTCTCTTGTGCATATCACTAGCTGTGAGCAAACCATTCAGTGTTTTTGAAAATTGGATGCATTTTTTTTAATGCAACTAGCAACCCGGGGTAGGTGACTGTACATTGCAATACTCCTTTCGACACTGTGTATGAACTACCTATCTATATGATGTCTTAGAGTTATCGTCTAACAGTTCATGTGCTTTGCTGACACTGATATTTCACTTTTTCTCGGAGGGTCACAGTATGCTTACCACTAGCCAAAGATTCCTAGGACAAGGAGCAATGTCCATGATTAGTTCTGTGATCCATTTACGGCAAATCCAATACACGACTTGTACGGCAAATCCAACACACAACTTGAACCCTCTTTCTGTGGAAAAAAAAGTAACACAAGTTAAACATCTTCCAAAATTAGCTGCAAAAAAATTCATGTAATGGTTTTTTAATCACAATTTTTAAACGTCCAGGAAAATCTTTTCCTAGATTTTTTTTTTGTGGGATACTAGGATATTTGTGAATAACATTCCTACAAAACGATATTCTGTTACAATTTGTGCTAAGCAACCCAGAAACATTATGTACCTCTTCCCCACAACGATATTTTTCGGGGACTCAAGTATTGGTCGTCTGGATTGCTATGACCTTTTCAGATTTAATCTATTTCTGGTTACATATTTCAACTTTAAAAGTTTTCAATTTCTTGTACCGTAAACTTTCATTCTTCCGTTCCTTTTCTTTAGCTTCTAGTTTTGCTTGATTCACCAATTTTTTGATGTGCTACTCCTCGATATTATTGTAGGTGCTCATCCTAGCCTGGCATTTTAATTCTTTAATGAATGATAATGCAATAAAATCCTTCTTAACATATGGTTCTTCCCTGAAGTCTATATGCAAGAAATAATGAAAATAAAACCCTTCTATTCAGATTGAAGGTGGTGCTGAATCTGACTTGGAATCATTATATGGACGGGATACTGTATATTCACGCTTAACGGGAAGGGAAAGTGGTTTCCGAAGCTTTCGTAACTTTAATATGTAATTTATAAAAAGAAATTACGAAGATTATCGTGTATTTTAGCTGCAAAAAATAAAAACTGGAATACTATTCCTTATATTTATTACCAATTATAAAAGGCAACCTTCCAAGAACCAATAAAAAACACTCAAAAATATGTTTTACTTCATACAAAACTAAACACCATATATTCTTTCACAGTTTGATCTGACTTCTGGTTGTTTTCAATTTTTTTCTTTTTTCATATGAAATTAAACATTTAATGGCCCAGTGTTTTTACTTTGCTTATATGTTTTATTCTCTATATTTAAACTCTTTTATCACATTCGCAAACTTCTACTCCATTCAATGTTAATGAAATAATTTGCAAACGAAAACTTTCTTTTGCCAAAAACCTGGATCTTGTTGTCCACATTCCCTTATTACATCACATTCATCCAAATATAGAATTTACATATTGTACACATTTTACCTTCATGTGTGAGTGTGTGTTTATAAAACTACCGAGTCGGATGTGCAGGGCTCAACCAATGGTAAGATACTGCTGAAATATGAGCAACCTCAAATAAAAATTCAATCTACTTTTGCGACTTTCAGTGGCTAATTATGTACATGGATGATGGATAACGTGTGATAGGAACCATAAATAGATAGCGTGTGTGTGTGTGTGTATGCATTCTCCACGGAGTAATCAACTATAGTTTTCTCCATGTTAAGATTTCTCTCTAATCTAATGCATTATTCCATCGCTATCAGAATTTTAGGCCTTTTTAGGGTACTAATTTATGATAACACAACTATGGTGTAGAGACAGAAATGGTTATAAGAGAGGAGTGTTGTTTATTGGTTAAATAGCGCCGAGAAAAATAAGTTAATAAAATAAATTTATCAATATTTCACTGCATAGTCCACTCTCATTCTTTCTGCCTTGCACTAACATTGCATACACATTTTACCACAGTTTTGAAGAATATATCGCATATTTCATTTAATTCCAGTGAAAAACATTGAGAAGAGAGGAATTGGTAACGTCAAATGCGGAATGTGAGTAATGTTCTGGTAAATATTCACTGATAAAAGCTTCATAGCGGATTTGACATGAAGTATATTAACTTTATAATTACATGAAACAATGATATAGGGGAGATCCCAACACGAAAGATAGTTGAGAGATATGAATACATTTGAATTATATTCTCAAAACTAAGGCAAATGTAAAATCTTATAAATCTTAATATTTTTTTTTTTTATTGTAAATGAATTACTGCAGAACTTTGTAATCGCATTGAGTGAAAATTTTCTCCAACGACTTGATAATAATATGTCCTGTTATTAAAAAAGAAATTATTGGTCTTAAATATGGAGACGTAATCTTCATCTCGTAATGGAAATTTTGATGATGCATTATTCTTTGTAGCATTATTTTTATTATAATTTGATGCATTCGTAGTAGTAGTAGTAGTAGTAGTAGTAGTAGTAGTAGTAGTAGTAGTAGTAGTAGAAGTTTCTTTATCATTATTAATAATCATTTTTCTGTGGTTACTATTATTATGAATATAACAGTATATTATTACCATTATTTTTCATTAACATCATTATTATCATTATCATCATTATAACCATCTTTACCATTGCAAAAAAAAAAGAATAAATTATAACAGTTAAGGTAAAAATTACTAATGAAATGTTACTCATAACAGTGAATATTCCTTTTTATCTGATAATTTGTTTGTTATGGAATATAACCGAGAATTTTTTTTAATATATATATATATATATATATATATATATATATATATATATATATATATATATATATATATATATATATATATATATATATATATATATATATATATATAGATGTATATATATATACATATATATATATATATATATATATATATATATATATATATATATATATATATATATATATATATATATATATATATATATATATATATAAGCGTGACATTTGATATATCAAGAATTGGGAAATACTTCCAGTTTTAAAATATTTTGTCACACAATTTTTTTCTCTTCTATTTTTGACCTAATTGCCTTCATGTTTTGTCCTGAATATTCCATTCATTTATATTTCTTAGAATGGCACGAAACCATTTTCAGAACTTAAAAGAAGATAAGAATATATCTCCTATTTCTCAGCTTTTAAATATATTTTTTTTATGAATGTAAGGAAACCTCATTATAGAATATTTTCCGAATAGAATTAGATATTTGCTTTTTATGGGGTCGTAATATATCTACGTAACAGTTAATGAAATATATATTATATATATATATATATATATATATATATATATATATATATATATATATATATATATATATATATATATATATATATATATATATATATATATATCACACACACACATATATATATATATATATATATATATATAT